>NW_027052582.1:0-61000 GCF_958450345.1 Calliphora vicina
TGGCATGAGATTGTAGCTTTCTAACAAGGTATAACTTATGTAGCTAGCATAAATAGTACCCGATATATATGCGGGCATATCGGACATTTTTCGAAAAATGTCCCAAAATTACCCAAGTTTTTAACGACTTCATATAAATCGCAATTCTAAAGGCCCCTAAAGAGCTAGGAAGCTAAATTTTTTTATATTTGGATGGCATGAGATTGTAGCTTTCTAACAAGGTATAACTTATGTAGCTAGCATAAATAGTACCCGATATATATGCGGGCATATCGGACATTTTTCGAAAAATGTCCCAAAATTACCCCAGTTTTTAACGACTTCATATAAATCGCAATTATAAAGGCCCCTAAAGAGCTAGGAAGCTAAATTTTTTTATATTTGGATGGCATGAGATTGTAGCTTTCTAACAAGGTATAACTTATGTAGCTAGCATAAATAGTACCCGATATATATGCGGGTATATCGGACATTTTTCAAAAAATGTCCCAAAATTACCCCAGTTTTTAACGACTTCATATAAATCGCAATTTTAAAAGGCCCTAAAGAGCTAGGAAGCTAAATTTTTTTATATTTGGATGGCATGAGATTGTAGCTTTCTAACAAGGTATAACTTATGTAGCTAGCATAAATAGTACCCGATATATATGCGGGCATATCGGACATTTTTCGAAAAATGTCCCAAAATTACCCAAGTTTTTAACGACTTCATATAAATCGCAATTCTAAAGGCCCCTAAAGAGCTAGGAAGCTAAATTTTTTTATATTTGGATGGCATGAGATTGTAGCTTTCTAACAAGGTATAACTTATGTAGCTAGCATAAATAGTACCCGATATATATGCGGGTATATCGGACATTTTTCAAAAAATGTCCCAAAATTACCCCAGTTTTTAACGACTTCATATAAATCGCAATTTTAAAAGGCCCTAAAGAGCTAGGAAGCTAAATTTTTTTATATTTGGATGACATGAGATTGTAGCTTTCTAACAAGGTATAACTTATGTAGCTAGCATAAATAGTACCCGATATATATGCGGGTATATCGGACATTTTTCAAAAAATGTCCCAAAATTACCCCAGTTTTTAACGACTTCATATAAATCGCAATTTTAAAAGGCCCTAAAGAGCTAGGAAGCTAAATTTTTTTATATTTGGATGGCATAAGATTGTAGCTTTCTAACAAGGTATAACTTATGTAGCTAGCATAAATAGTACCCGATATATATGCGGGTATATCGGACATTTTTCAAAAAATGTCCCAAAATTACCCCAGTTTTTAACGACTTCATATAAATCGCAATTATAAAGGCCCCTAAAGAGCTAGGAAGCTAAATTTTTTTATATTTGGATGGCATGAGATTGTAGCTTTCTAACAAGGTATAACTTATGTAGCTAGCATAAATAGTACCCGATATATATGCGGGCATATCGGACATTTTTCGAAAAATGTCCCAAAATTACCCCAGTTTTTAACGACTTCATATAAATCGCAATTATAAAGGCCCCTAAAGAGCTAGGGGGCTAAATTTTTTTATATTTGGATGGCATGAGATTGTAGCTTTCTAACAAGGTATAACTTATGTAGCTAGCATAAATAGTACCCGATATATATGCGGGCATATCGGACATTTTTCGAAAAATGTCCCAAAATTACCCAAGTTTTTAACGACTTCATATAAATCGCAATTCTAAAGGCCCCTAAAGAGCTAGGAAGCTAAATTTTTTTATATTTGGATGACATGAGATTGTAGCTTTCTAACAAGGTATAACTTATGTAGCTAGCATAAATAGTACCCGATATATATGCGGGTATATCGGACATTTTTCAAAAAATGTCCCAAAATTACCCCAGTTTTTAACGACTTCATATAAATCGCAATTTTAAAAGGCCCTAAAGAGCTAGGAAGCTAAATTTTTTTATATTTGGATGACATGAGATTGTAGCTTTCTAACAAGGTATAACTTATGTAGCTAGCATAAATAGTACCCGATATATATGCGGGTATATCGGACATTTTTCAAAAAATGTCCCAAAATTACCCCAGTTTTTAACGACTTCATATAAATCGCAATTTTAAAAGGCCCTAAAGAGCTAGGAAGCTAAATTTTTTTATATTTGGATGACATGAGATTGTAGCTTTCTAACAAGGTATAACTTATGTAGCTAGCATAAATAGTACCCGATATATATGCGGGTATATCGGACATTTTTCAAAAAATGTCCCAAAATTACCCCAGTTTTTAACGACTTCATATAAATCGCAATTTTAAAAGGCCCTAAAGAGCTAGGAAGCTAAATTTTTTTATATTTGGATGGCATGAGATTGTAGCTTTCTAACAAGGTATAACTTATGTAGCTAGCATAAATAGTACCCGATATATATGCGGGTATATCGGACATTTTTCAAAAAATGTCCCAAAATTACCCCAGTTTTTAACGACTTCATATAAATCGCAATTATAAAGGCCCCTAAAGAGCTAGGAAGCTAAATTTTTTTATATTTGGATGGCATGAGATTGTAGCTTTCTAACAAGGTATAACTTATGTAGCTAGCATAAATAGTACCCGATATATATGCGGGCATATCGGACATTTTTCGAAAAATGTCCCAAAATTACCCAAGTTTTTAACGACTTCATATAAATCGCAATTCTAAAGGCCCCTAAAGAGCTAGGAAGCTAAATTTTTTTATATTTGGATGGCATGAGATTGTAGCTTTCTAACAAGGTATAACTTATGTAGCTAGCATAAATAGTACCCGATATATATGCGGGCATATCGGACATTTTTCGAAAAATGTCCCAAAATTACCCCAGTTTTTAACGACTTCATATAAATCGCAATTATAAAGGCCCCTAAAAAGCTAGGGAGCTAAATTTTTTTTATTTTTGGATGGCATGAGATTGTAGCTTTCTAACAAGGTATAACTTATGTAGCTAGCATAAATAGTACCCGATATATATGCGGGCATATCTGACATTTTTCGAAAAATGTCCCAAAATTACCCAAGTTTTTAACGACTTCATATAAATCGCAATTCTAAAGGCCCCTAAAGAGCTAGGAAGCTAAATTTTTTTATATTTGGATGACATGAGATTGTAGCTTTCTAACAAGGTATAACTTATGTAGCTAGCATAAATAGTACCCGATATATATGCGGGTATATCGGACATTTTTCAAAAAATGTCCCAAAATTACCCCAGTTTTTAACGACTTCATATAAATCGCAATTTTAAAAGGCCCTAAAGAGCTAGGAAGCTAAATTTTTTTATATTTGGATGACATGAGATTGTAGCTTTCTAACAAGGTATAACTTATGTAGCTAGCATAAATAGTACCCGATATATATGCGGGTATATCGGACATTTTTCAAAAAATGTCCCAAAATTACCCCAGTTTTTAACGACTTCATATAAATCGCAATTTTAAAAGGCCCTAAAGAGCTAGGAAGCTAAATTTTTTTATATTTGGATGACATGAGATTGTAGCTTTCTAACAAGGTATAACTTATGCTAGAATAAATAGTACCCGATATATATGCGGGTATATCGGACATTTTTCAAAAAATGTCCCAAAATTACCCCAGTTTTTAACGACTTCATATAAATCGCAATTATAAAGGCCCCTAAAGAGCTAGGAAGCTACATTTTTTTATATTTGGATGGCATGAGATTGTAGCTTTCTAACAAGGTATAACTTATGTAGCTAGCATAAATAGTACCAGATATATATGCGGGTATATCGGACATTTTTCAAAAAATGTCCCAAAATTACCCCAGTTTTTAACGACTTCATATAAATCGCAATTTTAAAAGGCCCTAAAGAGCTAGGAAGCTAAATTAGGTATAACTTATGTAGCTAGCATAAATAGTACCCGATATATATGCGGGTATATCGGACATTTTTCAAAAAATGTCCCAAAATTACCCCAGTTTTTAACGACTTCATATAAATCGCAATTTTAAAAGGCCCTAAAGAGCTAGGAAGCTAAATTTTTTTATATTTGGATGACATGAGATTGTAGCTTTCTAACAAGGTATAACTTATGTAGCTAGCATAAATAGTACCCGATATATATGCGGGTATATCGGACATTTTTCAAAAAATGTCCCAAAATTACCCCAGTTTTTAACGACTTCATATAAATCGCAATTTTAAAAGGCCCTAAAGAGCTAGGAAGCTAAATTTTTTTATATTTGGATGACATGAGATTGTAGCTTTCTAACAAGGTATAACTTATGTAGCTAGAATAAATAGTACCCGATATATATGCGGGTATATCGGACATTTTTCAAAAAATGTCCCAAAATTACCCCAGTTTTTAACGACTTCATATAAATCGCAATTATAAAGGCCCCTAAAGAGCTAGGAAGCTACATTTTTTTATATTTGGATGGCATGAGATTGTAGCTTTCTAACAAGGTATAACTTATGTAGCTAGCATAAATAGTACCAGATATATATGCGGGTATATCGGACATTTTTCAAAAAATGTCCCAAAATTACCCCAGTTTTTAACGACTTCATATAAATCGCAATTTTAAAAGGCCCTAAAGAGCTAGGAAGCTAAATTTTTTTATATTTGGATGACATGAGATTGTAGCTTTCTAACAAGGTATAACTTATGTAGCTAGCATAAATAGTACCCGATATATATGCGGGTATATCGGACATTTTTCAAAAAATGTCCCAAAATTACCCCAGTTTTTAACGACTTCATATAAATCGCAATTTTAAAAGGCCCTAAAGAGCTAGGAAGCTAAATTTTTTTATATTTGGATGGCATGAGATTGTAGCTTTCTAACAAGGTATAACTTATGTAGCTAGCATAAATAGTACCCGATATATATGCGGGTATATCGGACATTTTTCAAAAAATGTCCCAAAATTACCCCAGTTTTTAACGACTTCATATAAATCGCAATTATAAAGGCCCCTAAAGAGCTAGGAAGCTAAATTTTTTTATATTTGGATGGCATGAGATTGTAGCTTTCTAACAAGGTATAACTTATGTAGCTAGCATAAATAGTACCCGATATATATGCGGGCATATCGGACATTTTTCGAAAAATGTCCCAAAATTACCCCAGTTTTTAACGACTTCATATAAATCGCAATTATAAAGGCCCCTAAAGAGCTAGGGAGCTAAATTTTTTTATATTTGGATGGCATGAGATTGTAGCTTTCTAACAAGGTATAACTTATGTAGCTAGCATAAAAGTACACGATATATATGCGGGCATATCGGACATTTTTCGAAAAATGTCCCAAAATTACCCAAGTTTTTAACGACTTCATATAAATCGCAATTCTAAAGGCCCCTAAAGAGCTAGGAAGCTAAATTTTTTTATATTTGGATGACATGAGATTGTAGCTTTCCAACAAGGTATAACTTATGTAGCTAGCATAAATAGTACCCGATATATATGCGGGCATATCGGACATTTTTCGAAAAATGTCCCAAAATTACCCAAGTTTTTAACGACTTCATATAAATCGCAATTTTAAAAGGCCCTAAAGAGCTAGGAAGCTAAATTTTTTTATATTTGGATGACATGAGATTGTAGCTTTCTAACAAGGTATAACTTATGTAGCTAGCATAAATAGTACCCGATATATATGCGGGCATATCGGACATTTTTCGAAAAATGTCCCAAAATTACCCCAGTTTTTAACGACTTCATATAAATCGCAATTTTAAAAGGCCCTAAAGAGCTAGGAAGCTAAATTTTTTTATATTTGGATGACATGAGATTGTAGCTTTCTAACAAGGTATAACTTATGTAGCTAGCATAAATAGTACCCGATATATATGCGGGTATATCGGACATTTTTCAAAAAATGTCCCAAAATTACCCCAGTTTTTAACGACTTCATATAAATCGCAATTATAAAGGCCCCTAAAGAGCTAGGAAGCTACATTTTTTTATATTTGGATGGCATGAGATTGTAGCTTTCTAACAAGGTATAACTTATGTAGCTAGCATAAATAGTACCCGATATATATGCGGGTATATCGGACATTTTTCAAAAAATGTCCCAAAATTACCCCAGTTTTTAACGACTTCATATAAATCGCAATTTTAAAAGGCCCTAAAGAGCTAGGAAGCTAAATTTTTTTATATTTGGATGACATGAGATTGTAGCTTTCTAACAAGGTATAACTTATGTAGCTAGCATAAATAGTACCCGATATATATGCGGGTATATCGGACATTTTTCAAAAAATGTCCCAAAATTACCCCAGTTTTTAACGACTTCATATAAATCGCAATTATAAAGGCCCCTAAAGAGCTAGGAAGCTACATTTTTTTATATTTGGATGGCATGAGATTGTAGCTTTCTAACAAGGTATAACTTATGTAGCTAGCATAAATAGTACCCGATATATATGCGGGTATATCGGACATTTTTCAAAAAATGTCCCAAAATTACCCCAGTTTTTAACGACTTCATATAAATCGCAATTTTAAAAGGCCCTAAAGAGCTAGGAAGCTAAATTTTTTTATATTTGGATGACATGAGATTGTAGCTTTCTAACAAGGTATAACTTATGTAGCTAGCATAAATAGTACCCGATATATATGCGGGCATATCGGACATTTTTCGAAAAATGTCCCAAAATTACCCCAGTTTTTAACGACTTCATATAAATCGCAATTCTAAAGGCCCCTAAAGAGCTAGGAAGCTAAATTTTTTCATATTTGGATGGCATGAGATTGTAGCTTTCTAACAAGGTATAACTTATGTAGCTAGCATAAATAGTACCCGATATATATGCGGGCATATCGGACATTTTTCGAAAAATGTCCCAAAATTACCCCAGTTTTTAACGACTTCATATAAATCGCAATTATAAAGGCCCCTAAAGAGCTAGGAAGCTAAATTTTTTTATATTTGGATGGCATGAGATTGTAGCTTTCTAACAAGGTATAACTTATGTAGCTAGCATAAATAGTACCCGATATATATGCGGGCATATCGGACATTTTTCGAAAAATGTCCCAAAATTACCCAAGTTTTTAACGACTTCATATAAATCGCAATTCTAAAGGCCCCTAAAGAGCTAGGAAGCTAAATTTTTTTTATATTTGGATGACATGAGATTGTAGCTTTCTAACAAGGTATAACTTATGTAGCTAGCATAAATAGTACCCGATATATATGCGGGTATATCGGACATTTTTCAAAAAATGTCCCAAAATTACCCCAGTTTTTAACGACTTCATATAAATCGCAATTTTAAAAGGCCCTAAAGAGCTAGGAAGCTAAATTTTTTTATATTTGGATGACATGAGATTGTAGCTTTCTAACAAGGTATAACTTATGTAGCTAGCATAAATAGTACCCGATATATATGCGGGTATATCGGACATTTTTCAAAAAATGTCTCAAAATTACCCCAGTTTTTAACGACTTCATATAAATCGCAATTTTAAAAGGCCCTAAAGAGCTAGGAAGCTAAATTTTTTTATATTTGGATGACATGAGATTGTAGCTTTCTAACAAGGTATAACTTATGTAGCTAGCATAAATAGTACCCGATATATATGCGGGTATATCGGACATTTTTCAAAAAATGTCCCAAAATTACCCCAGTTTTTAACGACTTCATATAAATCGCAATTTTAAAAGGCCCTAAAGAGCTAGGAAGCTAAATTTTTTTATATTTGGATGGCATGAGATTGTAGCTTTCTAACAAGGTATAACTTATGTAGCTAGCATAAATAGTACCCGATATATATGCGGGTATATCGGACATTTTTCAAAAAATGTCCCAAAATTACCACAGTTTTTAACGACTTCATATAAATCGCAATTATAAAGGCCCCTAAAGAGCTAGGAAGCTAAATTTTTTTATATTTGGATGGCATGAGATTGTAGCTTTCTAACAAGGTATAACTTATGTAGCTAGCATAAATAGTACCCGATATATATGCGGGTATATCGGACATTTTTCAAAAAATGTCCCAAAATTACCCCAGTTTTTAACGACTTCATATAAATCGCAATTTTAAAAGGCCCTAAAGAGCTAGGAAGCTAAATTTTTTTATATTTGGATGACATGAGATTGTAGCTTTCTAACAAGGTATAACTTATGTAGCTAGCATAAATAGTACCCGATATATATGCGGGTATATCGGACATTTTTCAAAAAATGTCCCAAAATTACCCCAGTTTTTAACGACTTCATATAAATCGCAATTATAAAGGCCCCTAAAGAGCTAGGAAGCTAAATTTTTTTATATTTGGATGGCATGAGATTGTAGCTTTCTAACAAGGTATAACTTATGTAGCTAGCATAAATAGTACCCGATATATATGCGGGCATATCGGACATTTTTCGAAAAATGTCCCAAAATTACCCAAGTTTTTAACGACTTCATATAAATCGCAATTCTAAAGGCCCCTAAAGAGCTAGGAAGCTAAATTTTTTTATATTTGGATGACATGAGATTGTAGCTTTCTAACAAGGTATAACTTATGTAGCTAGCATAAATAGTACCCGATATATATGCGGGTATATCGGACATTTTTCAAAAAATGTCCCAAAATTACCCCAGTTTTTAACGACTTCATATAAATCGCAATTATAAAGGCCCCTAAAGAGCTAGGAAGCTACATTTTTTTATATTTGGATGGCATGAGATTGTAGCTTTCTAACAAGGTATAACTTATGTAGCTAGCATAAATAGTACCCGATATATATGCGGGTATATCGGACATTTTTCAAAAAATGTCCCAAAATTACCCCAGTTTTTAACGACTTCATATAAATCGCAATTTTAAAAGGCCCTAAAGAGCTAGGAAGCTAAATTTTTTTATATTTGGATGACATGAGATTGTAGCTTTCTAACAAGGTATAACTTATGTAGCTAGCATAAATAGTACCCGATATATATGCGGGTATATCGGACATTTTTCAAAAAATGTCCCAAAATTACCCCAGTTTTTAACGACTTCATATAAATCGCAATTTTAAAAGGCCCTAAAGAGCTAGGAAGCTAAATTTTTTTATATTTGGATGGCATGAGATTGTAGCTTTCTAACAAGGTATAACTTATGTAGCTAGCATAAATAGTACCCGATATATATGCGGGTATATCGGACATTTTTCAAAAAATGTCCCAAAATTACCCCAGTTTTTAACGACTTCATATAAATCGCAATTATAAAGGCCCCTAAAGAGCTAGGAAGCTAAATTTTTTTATATTTGGATGGCATGAGATTGTAGCTTTCTAACAAGGTATAACTTATGTAGCTAGCATAAATAGTACCCGATATATATGCGGGCATATCGGACATTTTTCGAAAAATGTCCCAAAATTACCCAAGTTTTTAACGACTTCATATAAATCGCAATTCTAAAGGCCCCTAAAGAGCTAGGAAGCTAAATTTTTTTATATTTGGATGACATGAGATTGTAGCTTTCTAACAAGGTATAACTTATGTAGCTAGCATAAATAGTACCCGATATATATGCGGGTATATCGGACATTTTTCAAAAAATGTCCCAAAATTACCCCAGTTTTTAACGACTTCATATAAATCGCAATTTTAAAAGGCCCTAAAGAGCTAGGAAGCTAAATTTTTTTATATTTGGATGGCATGAGATTGTAGCTTTCTAACAAGGTATAACTTATGTAGCTAGCATAAATAGTACCCGATATATATGCGGGTATATCGGACATTTTTCAAAAAATGTCCCAAAATTACCCCAGTTTTTAACGACTTCATATAAATCGCAATTATAAAGGCCCCTAAAGAGCTAGGAAGCTACATTTTTTTATATTTGGATGGCATGAGATTGTAGCTTTCTAACAAGGTATAACTTATGTAGCTAGCATAAATAGTACCCGATATATATGCGGGCATATCGGACATTTTTCGAAAAATGTCCCAAAATTACCCAAGTTTTTAACGACTTCATATAAATCGCAATTCTAAAGGCCCCTAAAGAGCTAGGAAGCTAAATTTTTTTATATTTGGATGGCATGAGATTGTAGCTTTCTAACAAGGTATAACTTATGTAGCTAGCATAAATAGTACCCGATATATATGCGGGCATATCGGACATTTTTCGAAAAATGTCCCAAAATTACCCCAGTTTTTAACGACTTCATATAAATCGCAATTATAAAGGCCCCTAAAGAGCTAGGATGCTAAATTTTTTTATATTTGGATGGCATGAGATTGTAGCTTTCTAACAAGGTATAACTTATGTAGCTAGCATAAATAGTACCCGATATATATGCGGGCATATCGGACATTTTTCGAAAAATGTCCCAAAATTACCCAAGTTTTTAACGACTTCATATAAATCGCAATTCTAAAGGCCCCTAAAGAGCTAGGAAGCTAAATTTTTTTTATATTTGGATGACATGAGATTGTAGCTTTCTAACAAGGTATAACTTATGTAGCTAGCATAAATAGTACCCGATATATATGCGGGTATATCGGACATTTTTCAAAAAATGTCCCAAAATTACCCCAGTTTTTAACGACTTCATATAAATCGCAATTTTAAAAGGCCCTAAAGAGCTAGGAAGCTAAATTTTTTTATATTTGGATGACATGAGATTGTAGCTTTCTAACAAGGTATAACTTATGTAGCTAGCATAAATAGTACCCGATATATATGCGGGTATATCGGACATTTTTCAAAAAATGTCTCAAAATTACCCCAGTTTTTAACGACTTCATATAAATCGCAATTTTAAAAGGCCCTAAAGAGCTAGGAAGCTAAATTTTTTTATATTTGGATGGCATGAGATTGTAGCTTTCTAACAAGGTATAACTTATGTAGCTAGCATAAATAGTACCCGATATATATGCGGGTATATCGGACATTTTTCAAAAAATGTCCCAAAATTACCCCAGTTTTTAACGACTTCATATAAATCGCAATTATAAAGGCCCCTAAAGAGCTAGGAAGCTAAATTTTTTTATATTTGGATGGCATGAGATTGTAGCTTTCTAACAAGGTATAACTTATGTAGCTAGCATAAATAGTACCCGATATATATGCGGGTATATCGGACATTTTTCAAAAAATGTCCCAAAATTACCCCAGTTTTTAAGGACTTCATATAAATCGCAATTATAAAGGCCCCTAAAGAGCTAGGAAGCTACATTTTTTTATATTTGGATGGCATGAGATTGTAGCTTTCTAACAAGGTATAACTTATGTAGCTAGCATAAATAGTACCCGATATATATGCGGGTATATCGGACATTTTTCAAAAAATGTCCCAAATTTACCCCAGTTTTTAACGACTTCATATAAATCGCAATTTTAAAAGGCCCTAAAGAGCTAGGAAGCTAAATTTTTTTATATTTGGATGACATGAGATTGTAGCTTTCTAACAAGGTATAACTTATGTAGCTAGCATAAATAGTACCCGATATATATGCGGGTATATCGGACATTTTTCAAAAAATGTCCCAAAATTACCCCAGTTTTTAACGACTTCATATAAATCGCAATTATAAAGGCCCCTAAAGAGCTAGGAAGCTAAATTTTTTTATATTTGGATGGCATGAGATTGTAGCTTTCTAACAAGGTATAACTTATGTAGCTAGCATAAATAGTACCCGATATATATGCGGGCATATCGGACATTTTTCGAAAAATGTCCCAAAATTACCCCAGTTTTTAACGACTTCATATAAATCGCAATTATAAAGGCCCCTAAAGAGCTAGGGGGCTAAATTTTTTTATATTTGGATGGCATGAGATTGTAGCTTTCTAACAAGGTATAACTTATGTAGCTAGCATAAATAGTACCCGATATATATGCGGGCATATCGGACATTTTTCGAAAAATGTCCCAAAATTACCCAAGTTTTTAACGACTTCATATAAATCGCAATTCTAAAGGCCCCTAAAGAGCTAGGAAGCTAAATTTTTTTATATTTGGATGACATGAGATTGTAGCTTTCTAACAAGGTATAACTTATGTAGCTAGCATAAATAGTACCCGATATATATGCGGGTATATCGGACATTTTTCAAAAAATGTCCCAAAATTACCCCAGTTTTTAACGACTTCATATAAATCGCAATTTTAAAAGGCCCTAAAGAGCTAGGAAGCTAAATTTTTTTATATTTGGATGACATGAGATTGTAGCTTTCTAACAAGGTATAACTTATGTAGCTAGAATAAATAGTACCCGATATATATGCGGGTATATCGGACATTTTTCAAAAAATGTCCCAAAATTACCCCAGTTTTTAACGACTTCATATAAATCGCAATTTTAAAAGGCCCTAAAGAGCTAGGAAGCTAAATTTTTTTATATTTGGATGACATGAGATTGTAGCTTTCTAACAAGGTATAACTTATGTAGCTAGCATAAATAGTACCCGATATATATGCGGGTATATCGGACATTTTTCAAAAAATGTCCCAAAATTACCCCAGTTTTTAACGACTTCATATAAATCGCAATTTTAAAAGGCCCTAAAGAGCTAGGAAGCTAAATTTTTTTATATTTGGATGACATGAGATTGTAGCTTTCTAACAAGGTATAACTTATGTAGCTAGCATAAATAGTACCCGATATATATGCGGGTATATCGGACATTTTTCAAAAAATGTCCCAAAATTACCCCAGTTTTTAACGACTTCATATAAATCGCAATTTTAAAAGGCCCTAAAGAGCTAGGAAGCTAAATTTTTTTATATTTGGATGGCATGAGATTGTAGCTTTCTAACAAGGTATAACTTATGTAGCTAGCATAAATAGTACCCGATATATATGCGGGTATATCGGACATTTTTCAAAAAATGTCCCAAAATTACCCCAGTTTTTAACGACTTCATATAAATCGCAATTATAAAGGCCCCTAAAGAGCTAGGAAGCTAAATTTTTTTATATTTGGATGGCATGAGATTGTAGCTTTCTAACAAGGTATAACTTATGTAGCTAGCATAAATAGTACCCGATATATATGCGGGCATATCGGACATTTTTCGAAAAATGTCCCAAAATTACCCAAGTTTTTAACGACTTCATATAAATCGCAATTCTAAAGGCCCCTAAAGAGCTAGGAAGCTAAATTTTTTTATATTTGGATGGCATGAGATTGTAGCTTTCTAACAAGGTATAACTTATGTAGCTAGCATAAATAGTACCCGATATATATGCGGGCATATCGGACATTTTTCGAAAAATGTCCCAAAATTACCCCAGTTTTTAACGACTTCATATAAATCGCAATTATAAAGGCCCCTAAAAAGCTAGGGAGCTAATTTTTTTTTATTTTTGGATGGCATGAGATTGTAGCTTTCTAACAAGGTATAACTTATGTAGCTAGCATAAATAGTACCCGATATATATGCGGGCATATCGGACATTTTTCGAAAAATGTCCCAAAATTACCCAAGTTTTTAACGACTTCATATAAATCGCAATTCTAAAGGCCCCTAAAGAGCTAGGAAGCTAAATTTTTTTATATTTGGATGACATGAGATTGTAGCTTTCTAACAAGGTATAACTTATGTAGCTAGCATAAATAGTACCCGATATATATGCGGGTATATCGGACATTTTTCAAAAAATGTCCCAAAATTACCCCAGTTTTTAACGACTTCATATAAATCGCAATTTTAAAAGGCCCTAAAGAGCTAGGAAGCTAAATTTTTTTATATTTGGATGACATGAGATTGTAGCTTTCTAACAAGGTATAACTTATGTAGTTAGCATAAATAGTACCCGATATATATGCGGGCATATCGGACATTTTTCGAAAAATGTCCCAAAATTACCCCAGTTTTTAACGACTTCATATAAATCGCAATTATAAAGGCCCCTAAAAAGCTAGGGAGCTAATTTTTTTTTATTTTTGGATGGCATGAGATTGTAGCTTTCTAACAAGGTATAACTTATGTAGCTAGCATAAACAGTACCCGATATATATGCGGGCATATCGGACATTTTTCGAAAAATGTCCCAAAATTACCCAAGTTTTTAACGACTTCATATAAATCGCAATTCTAAAGGCCCCTAAAGAGCTAGGAAGCTAAATTTTTTTATATTTGGATGACATGAGATTGTAGCTTTCTAACAAGGTATAACTTATGTAGCTAGCATAAATAGTACCCGATATATATGCGGGTATATCGGACATTTTTCAAAAAATGTCCCAAAATTACCCCAGTTTTTAACGACTTCATATAAATCGCAATTTTAAAAGGCCCTAAAGAGCTAGGAAGCTAAATTTTTTTATATTTGGATGGCATGAGATTGTAGCTTTCTAACAAGGTATAACTTATGTAGCTAGCATAAATAGTACCCGATATATATGCGGGTATATCGGACATTTTTCAAAAAATGTCCCAAAATTACCACAGTTTTTAACGACTTCATATAAATCGCAATTATAAAGGCCCCTAAAGAGCTAGGAAGCTAAATTTTTTTATATTTGGATGGCATGAGATTGTAGCTTTCTAACAAGGTATAACTTATGTAGCTAGCATAAATAGTACCCGATATATATGCGGGTATATCGGACATTTTTCAAAAAATGTCCCAAAATTACCCCAGTTTTTAACGACTTCATATAAATCGCAATTTTAAAAGGACCTAAAGAGCTAGGAAGCTAAATTTTTTTATATTTGGATGACATGAGATTGTAGCTTTCTAACAAGGTATAACTTATGTAGCTAGCATAAATAGTACCCGATATATATGCGGGTATATCGGACATTTTTCAAAAAATGTCCCAAAATTACCCCAGTTTTTAACGACTTCATATAAATCGCAATTATAAAGGCCCCTAAAGAGCTAGGAAGCTAAATTTTTTTATATTTGGATGGCATGAGATTGTAGCTTTCTAACAAGGTATAACTTATGTAGCTAGCATAAATAGTACCCGATATATATGCGGGCATATCGGACATTTTTCGAAAAATGTCCCAAAATTACCCAAGTTTTTAACGACTTCATATAAATCGCAATTCTAAAGGCCCCTAAAGAGCTAGGAAGCTAAATTTTTTTATATTTGGATGGCATGAGATTGTAGCTTTCTAACAAGGTATAACTTATGTAGCTAGCATAAATAGTACCCGATATATATGCGGGTATATCGGACATTTTTCAAAAAATGTCCCAAAATTACCCCAGTTTTTAACGACTTCATATAAATCGCAATTATAAAGGCCCCTAAAGAGCTAGGAAGCTACATTTTTTTATATTTGGATGGCATGAGATTGTAGCTTTCTAACAAGGTATAACTTATGTAGCTAGCATAAATAGTACCCGATATATATGCGGGTATATCGGACATTTTTCAAAAAATGTCCCAAAATTACCCCAGTTTTTAACGACTTCATATAAATCGCAATTTTAAAAGGCCCTAAAGAGCTAGGAAGCTAAATTTTTTTATATTTGGATGACATGAGATTGTAGCTTTCTAACAAGGTATAACTTATGTAGCTAGCATAAATAGTACCCGATATATATGCGGGTATATCGGACATTTTTCAAAAAATGTCCCAAAATTACCCCAGTTTTTAACGACTTCATATAAATCGCAATTTTAAAAGGCCCTAAAGAGCTAGGAAGCTAAATTTTTTTATATTTGGATGGCATGAGATTGTAGCTTTCTAACAAGGTATAACTTATGTAGCTAGCATAAATAGTACCCGATATATATGCGGGTATATCGGACATTTTTCAAAAAATGTCCCAAAATTACCCCAGTTTTTAACGACTTCATATAAATCGCAATTATAAAGGCCCCTAAAGAGCTAGGAAGCTACATTTTTTTATATTTGGATGGCATGAGATTGTAGCTTTCTAACAAGGTATAACTTATGTAGCTAGCATAAATAGTACCCGATATATATGCGGGCATATCGGACATTTTTCGAAAAATGTCCCAAAATTACCCAAGGTTTTAACGACTTCATATAAATCGCAATTCTAAAGGCCCCTAAAGAGCTAGGAAGCTAAATTTTTTTATATTTGGATGGCATGAGATTGTAGCTTTCTAACAAGGTATAACTTATGTAGCTAGCATAAATAGTACCCGATATATATGCGGGCATATCGGACATTTTTCGAAAAATGTCCCAAAATTATCCCAGTTTTTAACGACTTCATATAAATCGCAATTATAAAGGCCCCTAAAGAGCTAGGAAGCTAAATTTTTTTATATTTGGATGGCATGAGATTGTAGCTTTCTAACAAGGTATAACTTATGTAGCTAGCATAAATAGTACCCGATATATATGCGGGCATATCGGACATTTTTCGAAAAATGTCCCAAAATTACCCAAGTTTTTAACGACTTCATATAAATCGCAATTCTAAAGGCCCTAAAGAGCTAGGAAGCTAAATTTTTTTATATTTGGATGACATGAGATTGTAGCTTTCTAACAAGGTATAACTTATGTAGCTAGCATAAATAGTACCCGATATATATGCGGGTATATCGGACATTTTTCAAAAAATGTCCCAAAATTACCCCAGTTTTTAACGACTTCATATAAATCGCAATTTTAAAAGGCCCTAAAGAGCTAGGAAGCTAAATTTTTTTATATTTGGATGGCATGAGATTGTAGCTTTCTAACAAGGTATAACTTATGTAGCTAGCATAAATAGTACCCGATATATATGCGGGTATATCGGACATTTTTCAAAAAATGTCCCAAAATTACCCCAGTTTTTAACGACTTCATATAAATCGCAATTATAAAGGCCCCTAAAGAGCTAGGAAGCTACATTTTTTTATATTTGGATGGCATGAGATTGTAGCTTTCTAACAAGGTATAACTTATGTAGCTAGCATAAATAGTACCCGATATATATGCGGGCATATCGGACATTTTTCGAAAAATGTCCCAAAATTACCCAAGTTTTTAACGACTTCATATAAATCGCAATTCTAAAGGCCCCTAAAGAGCTAGGAAGCTAAATTTTTTTATATTTGGATGGCATGAGATTGTAGCTTTCTAACAAGGTATAACTTATGTAGCTAGCATAAATAGTACCCGATATATATGCGGGCATATCGGACATTTTTCGAAAAATGTCCCAAAATTACCCCAGTTTTTAACGACTTCATATAAATCGCAATTATAAAGGCCCCTAAAGAGCTAGGATGCTAAATTTTTTTATATTTGGATGGCATGAGATTGTAGCTTTCTAACAAGGTATAACTTATGTAGCTAGCATAAATAGTACCCGATATATATGCGGGCATATCGGACATTTTTCGAAAAATGTCCCAAAATTACCCAAGTTTTTAACGACTTCATATAAATCGCAATTCTAAAGGCCCCTAAAGAGCTAGGAAGCTAAATTTTTTTTATATTTGGATGACATGAGATTGTAGCTTTCTAACAAGGTATAACTTATGTAGCTAGCATAAATAGTACCCGATATATATGCGGGTATATCGGACATTTTTCAAAAAATGTCCCAAAATTACCCCAGTTTTTAACGACTTCATATAAATCGCAATTTTAAAAGGCCCTAAAGAGCTAGGAAGCTAAATTTTTTTATATTTGGATGACATGAGATTGTAGCTTTCTAACAAGGTATAACTTATGTAGCTAGCATAAATAGTACCCGATATATATGCGGGTATATCGGACATTTTTCAAAAAATGTCTCAAAATTACCCCAGTTTTTAACGACTTCATATAAATCGCAATTTTAAAAGGCCCTAAAGAGCTAGGAAGCTAAATTTTTTTATATTTGGATGGCATGAGATTGTAGCTTTCTAACAAGGTATAACTTATGTAGCTAGCATAAATAGTACCCGATATATATGCGGGTATATCGGACATTTTTCAAAAAATGTCCCAAAATTACCCCAGTTTTTAACGACTTCATATAAATCGCAATTATAAAGGCCCCTAAAGAGCTAGGAAGCTAAATTTTTTTATATTTGGATGGCATGAGATTGTAGCTTTCTAACAAGGTATAACTTATGTAGCTAGCATAAATAGTACCCGATATATATGCGGGGTATATCGGACATTTTTCAAAAAATGTCCCAAAATTACCCCAGTTTTTAAGGACTTCATATAAATCGCAATTATAAAGGCCCCTAAAGAGCTAGGAAGCTACATTTTTTTATATTTGGATGGCATGAGATTGTAGCTTTCTAACAAGGTATAACTTATGTAGCTAGCATAAATAGTACCCGATATATATGCGGGTATATCGGACATTTTTCAAAAAATGTCCCAAATTTACCCCAGTTTTTAACGACTTCATATAAATCGCAATTTTAAAAGGCCCTAAAGAGCTAGGAAGCTAAATTTTTTTATATTTGGATGACATGAGATTGTAGCTTTCTAACAAGGTATAACTTATGTAGCTAGCATAAATAGTACCCGATATATATGCGGGTATATCGGACATTTTTCAAAAAATGTCCCAAAATTACCCCAGTTTTTAACGACTTCATATAAATCGCAATTATAAAGGCCCCTAAAGAGCTAGGAAGCTAAATTTTTTTATATTTGGATGGCATGAGATTGTAGCTTTCTAACAAGGTATAACTTATGTAGCTAGCATAAATAGTACCCGATATATATGCGGGCATATCGGACATTTTTCGAAAAATGTCCCAAAATTACCCCAGTTTTTAACGACTTCATATAAATCGCAATTATAAAGGCCCCTAAAGAGCTAGGGGGCTAAATTTTTTTATATTTGGATGGCATGAGATTGTAGCTTTCTAACAAGGTATAACTTATGTAGCTAGCATAAATAGTACCCGATATATATGCGGGCATATCGGACATTTTTCGAAAAATGTCCCAAAATTACCCAAGTTTTTAACGACTTCATATAAATCGCAATTCTAAAGGCCCCCTAAAGAGCTAGGAAGCTAAATTTTTTTATATTTGGATGACATGAGATTGTAGCTTTCTAACAAGGTATAACTTATGTAGCTAGCATAAATAGTACCCGATATATATGCGGGTATATCGGACATTTTTCAAAAAATGTCCCAAAATTACCCCAGTTTTTAACGACTTCATATAAATCGCAATTTTAAAAGGCCCTAAAGAGCTAGGAAGCTAAATTTTTTTATATTTGGATGACATGAGATTGTAGCTTTCTAACAAGGTATAACTTATGTAGCTAGAATAAATAGTACCCGATATATATGCGGGTATATCGGACATTTTTCAAAAAATGTCCCAAAATTACCCCAGTTTTTAACGACTTCATATAAATCGCAATTTTAAAAGGCCCTAAAGAGCTAGGAAGCTAAATTTTTTTATATTTGGATGACATGAGATTGTAGCTTTCTAACAAGGTATAACTTATGTAGCTAGCATAAATAGTACCCGATATATATGCGGGTATATCGGACATTTTTCAAAAAATGTCCCAAAATTACCCCAGTTTTTAACGACTTCATATAAATCGCAATTTTAAAAGGCCCTAAAGAGCTAGGAAGCTAAATTTTTTTATATTTGGATGACATGAGATTGTAGCTTTCTAACAAGGTATAACTTATGTAGCTAGCATAAATAGTACCCGATATATATGCGGGTATATCGGACATTTTTCAAAAAATGTCCCCAAAATTACCCCAGTTTTTAACGACTTCATATAAATCGCAATTTTAAAAGGCCCTAAAGAGCTAGGAAGCTAAATTTTTTTATATTTGGATGGCATGAGATTGTAGCTTTCTAACAAGGTATAACTTATGTAGCTAGCATAAATAGTACCCGATATATATGCGGGTATATCGGACATTTTTCAAAAAAATGTCCCAAAATTACCCCAGTTTTTAACGACTTCATATAAATCGCAATTATAAAGGCCCCTAAAGAGCTAGGAAGCTAAATTTTTTTATATTTGGATGGCATGAGATTGTAGCTTTCTAACAAGGTATAACTTATGTAGCTAGCATAAATAGTACCCGATATATATGCGGGCATATCGGACATTTTTCGAAAAATGTCCCAAAATTACCCAAGTTTTTAACGACTTCATATAAATCGCAATTCTAAAGGCCCCTAAAGAGCTAGGAAGCTAAATTTTTTTATATTTGGATGGCATGAGATTGTAGCTTTCTAACAAGGTATAACTTATGTAGCTAGCATAAATAGTACCCGATATATATGCGGGCATATCGGACATTTTTCGAAAAATGTCCCAAAATTACCCCAGTTTTTAACGACTTCATATAAATCGCAATTATAAAGGCCCCTAAAAAGCTAGGGAGCTAATTTTTTTTTATTTTTGGATGGCATGAGATTGTAGCTTTCTAACAAGGTATAACTTATGTAGCTAGCATAAATAGTACCCGATATATATGCGGGCATATCGGACATTTTTCGAAAAATGTCCCAAAATTACCCAAGTTTTTAACGACTTCATATAAATCGCAATTCTAAAGGCCCCTAAAGAGCTAGGAAGCTAAATTTTTTTATATTTGGATGACATGAGATTGTAGCTTTCTAACAAGGTATAACTTATGTAGCTAGCATAAATAGTACCCGATATATATGCGGGTATATCGGACATTTTTCAAAAAATGTCCCAAAATTACCCCAGTTTTTAACGACTTCATATAAATCGCAATTTTAAAAGGCCCTAAAGAGCTAGGAAGCTAAATTTTTTTATATTTGGATGACATGAGATTGTAGCTTTCTAACAAGGTATAACTTATGTAGCTAGCATAAATAGTACCCGATATATATGCGGGTATATCGGACATTTTTCAAAAAATGTCCCAAAATTACCCCAGTTTTTAACGACTTCATATAAATCGCAATTTTAAAAGGCCCTAAAGAGCTAGGAAGCTAAATTTTTTTATATTTGGATGACATGAGATTGTAGCTTTCTAACAAGGTATAACTTATGTAGCTAGCATAAATAGTACCCGATATATATGCGGGTATATCGGACATTTTTCAAAAAATGTCTCAAAATTACCCCAGTTTTTAACGACTTCATATAAATCGCAATTTTAAAAGGCCCTAAAGAGCTAGGAAGCTAAATTTTTTTATATTTGGATGGCATGAGATTGTAGCTTTCTAACAAGGTATAACTTATGTAGCTAGCATAAATAGTACCCGATATATATGCGGGTATATCGGACATTTTTCAAAAAATGTCCCAAAATTACCCCAGTTTTTAACGACTTCATATAAATCGCAATTATAAAGGCCCCTAAAGAGCTAGGAAGCTAAATTTTTTTATATTTGGATGGCATGAGATTGTAGCTTTCTAACAAGGTATAACTTATGTAGCTAGCATAAATAGTACCCGATATATATGCGGGTATATCGGACATTTTTCAAAAAATGTCCCAAAATTACCCCAGTTTTTAAGGACTTCATATAAATCGCAATTATAAAGGCCCCTAAAGAGCTAGGAAGCTACATTTTTTTTATATTTGGATGGCATGAGATTGTAGCTTTCTAACAAGGTATAACTTATGTAGCTAGCATAAATAGTACCCGATATATATGCGGGTATATCGGACATTTTTCAAAAAATGTCCCAAATTTACCCCAGTTTTTAACGACTTCATATAAATCGCAATTTTAAAAGGCCCTAAAGAGCTAGGAAGCTAAATTTTTTTATATTTGGATGACATGAGATTGTAGCTTTCTAACAAGGTATAACTTATGTAGCTAGCATAAATAGTACCCGATATATATGCGGGTATATCGGACATTTTTCAAAAAATGTCCCAAAATTACCCCAGTTTTTAACGACTTCATATAAATCGCAATTATAAAGGCCCCTAAAGAGCTAGGAAGCTAAATTTTTTTATATTTGGATGGCATGAGATTGTAGCTTTCTAACAAGGTATAACTTATGTAGCTAGCATAAATAGTACCCGATATATATGCGGGCATATCGGACATTTTTCGAAAAATGTCCCAAAATTACCCCAGTTTTTAACGACTTCATATAAATCGCAATTATAAAGGCCCCTAAAGAGCTAGGGGGCTAAATTTTTTTATATTTGGATGGCATGAGATTGTAGCTTTCTAACAAGGTATAACTTATGTAGCTAGCATAAATAGTACCCGATATATATGCGGGTATATCGGACATTTTTCAAAAAATGTCCCAAAATTACCCCAGTTTTTAACGACTTCATATAAATCGCAATTATAATGGCCCCTAAAGAGCTAGGAAGCTAAATTTTTTTATATTTGGATGACATGAGATTGTAGCTTTCTAACAAGGTATAACTTATGTAGCTAGCATAAATAGTACCCGATATATATGCGGGTATATCGGACATTTTTCAAAAAATGTCCCAAAATTACCCCAGTTTTTAACGACTTCATATAAATCGCAATTTTAAAAGGCCCTAAAGAGCTAGGAAGCTAAATTTTTTTATATTTGGATGGCATGAGATTGTAGCTTTCTAACAAGGTATAACTTATGTAGCTAGCATAAATAGTACCCGATATATATGCGGGTATATCGGACATTTTTCAAAAAAATGTCCCAAAATTACCCCAGTTTTTAACGACTTCATATAAATCGCAATTATAAAGGCCCCTAAAGAGCTAGGAAGCTAAATTTTTTTATATTTGGATGGCATGAGATTGTAGCTTTCTAACAAGGTATAACTTATGTAGCTAGCATAAATAGTACCCGATATATATGCGGGTATATCGGACATTTTTCAAAAAATGTCCCAAAATTACCCCAGTTTTTAAGGACTTCATATAAATCGCAATTATAAAGGCCCCTAAAGAGCTAGGAAGCTACATTTTTTTATATTTGGATGGCATGAGATTGTAGCTTTCTAACAAGGTATAACTTATGTAGCTAGCATAAATAGTACCCGATATATATGCGGGTATATCGGACATTTTTCAAAAAATGTCCCAAATTTACCCCAGTTTTTAACGACTTCATATAAATCGCAATTTTAAAAGGGCCCTAAAGAGCTAGGAAGCTAAATTTTTTTATATTTGGATGACATGAGATTGTAGCTTTCTAACAAGGTATAACTTATGTAGCTAGCATAAATAGTACCCGATATATATGCGGGTATATCGGACATTTTTCAAAAAATGTCCCAAAATTACCCCAGTTTTTAACGACTTCATATAAATCGCAATTATAAAGGCCCCTAAAGAGCTAGGAAGCTAAATTTTTTTATATTTGGATGGCATGAGATTGTAGCTTTCTAACAAGGTATAACTTATGTAGCTAGCATAAATAGTACCCGATATATATGCGGGCATATCGGACATTTTTCGAAAAATGTCCCAAAATTACCCCAGTTTTTAACGACTTCATATAAATCGCAATTATAAAGGCCCCTAAAGAGCTAGGGGGCTAAATTTTTTTATATTTGGATGGCATGAGATTGTAGCTTTCTAACAAGGTATAACTTATGTAGCTAGCATAAATAGTACCCGATATATATGCGGGCATATCGGACATTTTTCGAAAAATGTCCCAAAATTACCCAAGTTTTTAACGACTTCATATAAATCGCAATTCTAAAGGCCCCTAAAGAGCTAGGAAGCTAAATTTTTTTATATTTGGATGACATGAGATTGTAGCTTTCTAACAAGGTATAACTTATGTAGCTAGCATAAATAGTACCCGATATATATGCGGGTATATCGGACATTTTTCAAAAAATGTCCCAAAATTACCCCAGTTTTTAACGACTTCATATAAATCGCAATTTTAAAAGGCCCTAAAGAGCTAGGAAGCTAAATTTTTTTATATTTGGATGACATGAGATTGTAGCTTTCTAACAAGGTATAACTTATGTAGCTAGAATAAATAGTACCCGATATATATGCGGGTATATCGGACATTTTTCAAAAAATGTCCCAAAATTACCCCAGTTTTTTAACGACTTCATATAAATCGCAATTTTAAAAGGCCCTAAAGAGCTAGGAAGCTAAATTTTTTTATATTTGGATGACATGAGATTGTAGCTTTCTAACAAGGTATAACTTATGTAGCTAGCATAAATAGTACCCGATATATATGCGGGTATATCGGACATTTTTCAAAAAATGTCCCAAAATTACCCCAGTTTTTAACGACTTCATATAAATCGCAATTTTAAAAGGCCCTAAAGAGCTAGGAAGCTAAATTTTTTTATATTTGGATGACATGAGATTGTAGCTTTCTAACAAGGTATAACTTATGTAGCTAGCATAAATAGTACCCGATATATATGCGGGTATATCGGACATTTTTCAAAAAATGTCCCAAAATTACCCCAGTTTTTAACGACTTCATATAAATCGCAATTTTAAAAGGCCCTAAAGAGCTAGGAAGCTAAATTTTTTTATATTTGGATGGCATGAGATTGTAGCTTTCTAAGGTATAACTTATGTAGCTAGCATAAATAGTACCCGATATATATGCGGGTATATCGGACATTTTTCAAAAAATGTCCCAAAATTACCCCAGTTTTTAACGACTTCATATAAATCGCAATTATAAAGGCCCCTAAAGAGCTAGGAAGCTAAATTTTTTTATATTTGGATGGCATGAGATTGTAGCTTTCTAACAAGGTATAACTTATGTAGCTAGCATAAATAGTACCCGATATATATGCGGGCATATCGGACATTTTTCGAAAAATGTCCCAAAATTACCCAAGTTTTTAACGACTTCATATAAATCGCAATTCTAAAGGCCCCTAAAGAGCTAGGAAGCTAAATTTTTTTATATTTGGATGGCATGAGATTGTAGCTTTCTAACAAGGTATAACTTATGTAGCTAGCATAAATAGTACCCGATATATATGCGGGCATATCGGACATTTTTCGAAAAATGTCCCAAAATTACCCCTGTTTTTAACGACTTCATATAAATCGCAATTATAAAGGCCCCTAAAAAGCTAGGGAGCTAATTTTTTTTTATTTTTGGATGGCATGAGATTGTAGCTTTCTAACAAGGTATAACTTATGTAGCTAGCATAAATAGTACCCGATATATATGCGGGCATATCGGACATTTTTCGAAAAATGTCCCAAAATTACCCAAGTTTTTAACGACTTCATATAAATCGCAATTCTAAAGGCCCCTAAAGAGCTAGGAAGCTAAATTTTTTTATATTTGGATGACATGAGATTGTAGCTTTCTAACAAGGTATAACTTATGTAGCTAGCATAAATAGTACCCGATATATATGCGGGTATATCGGACATTTTTCAAAAAATGTCCCAAAATTACCCCAGTTTTTAACGACTTCATATAAATCGCAATTTTAAAAGGCCCTAAAGAGCTAGGAAGCTAAATTTTTTTATATTTGGATGACATGAGATTGTAGCTTTCTAACAAGGTATAACTTATGTAGCTAGCATAAATAGTACCCGATATATATGCGGGTATATCGGACATTTTTCAAAAAATGTCCCAAAATTACCCCAGTTTTTAACGACTTCATATAAATCGCAATTTTAAAAGGCCCTAAAGAGCTAGGAAGCTAAATTTTTTTATATTTGGATGACATGAGATTGTAGCTTTCTAACAAGGTATAACTTATGTAGCTAGCATAAATAGTACCCGATATATATGCGGGTATATCGGACATTTTTCAAAAAATGTCCCAAAATTACCCCAGTTTTTAACGACTTCATATAAATCGCAATTATAATGGCCCCTAAATAGCTAGGAAGCTACATTTTTTTATATTTGGATGGCATGAGATTGTAGCTTTCTAACAAGGTATAACTTATGTAGCTAGCATAAATAGTACCAGATATATATGCGGGTAACTCGGACATTTTTCAAAAAATGTCCCAAAATTACCCCAGTTTTTAACGACTTCATATAAATCGCAATTTTAAAAGGCCCTAAAGAGCTAGGAAGCTAAATTAGGTATAACTTATGTAGCTAGCATAAATAGTACCCGATATATATGCGGGTATATCGGACATTTTTCAAAAAATGTCCCAAAATTACCCCAGTTTTTAACGACTTCATATAAATCGCAATTTTAAAAGGCCCTAAAGAGCTAGGAAGCTAAATTTTTTTATATTTGGATGACATGAGATTGTAGCTTTCTAACAAGGTATAACTTATGTAGCTAGCATAAATAGTACCCGATATATATGCGGGTATATCGGACATTTTTCAAAAAATGTCCCAAAATTACCCCAGTTTTTAACGACTTCATATAAATCGCAATTTTAAAAGGCCCTAAAGAGCTAGGAAGCTAAATTTTTTTATATTTGGATGGCATGAGATTGTAGCTTTCTAACAAGGTATAACTTATGTAGCTAGCATAAATAGTACCCGATATATATGCGGGTATATCGGACATTTTTCAAAAAATGTCCCAAAATTACCCCAGTTTTTAACGACTTCATATAAATCGCAATTTTAAAAGGCCCTAAAGAGCTAGGAAGCTAAATTTTTTTATATTTGGATGGCATGAGATTGTAGCTTTCTAACAAGGTATAACTTATGTAGCTAGCATAAATAGTACCCGATATATATGCGGGCATATCGGACATTTTTCGAAAAATGTCCCAAAATTACCCAAGTTTTTAACGACTTCATATAAATCGCAATTCTAAAGGCCCCTAAAGAGCTAGGAAGCTAAATTTTTTTATATTTGGATGGCATGAGATTGTAGCTTTCTAACAAGGTATAACTTATGTAGCTAGCATAAATAGTACCCGATATATATGCGGGCATATCGGACATTTTTCGAAAAATGTCCCAAAATTACCCCAGTTTTTAACGACTTCATATAAATCGCAATTATAAAGGCCCCTAAAAAGCTAGGGAGCTAAATTTTTTTTATTTTTGGATGGCATGAGATTGTAGCTTTCTAACAAGGTATAACTTATGTAGCTAGCATAAATAGTACCCGATATATATGCGGGCATATCGGACATTTTTCGCAAAATGTCCCAAAATTACCCAAGTTTTTAACGACTTCATATAAATCGCAATTCTAAAGGCCCCTAAAGAGCTAGGAAGCTAAATTTTTTTATATTTGGATGACATGAGATTGTAGCTTTCTAACAAGGTATAACTTATGTAGCTAGCATAAATAGTACCCGATATATATGCGGGTATATCGGACATTTTTCAAAAAATGTCCCAAAATTACCCCAGTTTTTAACGACTTCATATAAATCGCAATTTTAAAAGGCCCTAAAGAGCTAGGAAGCTAAATTTTTTTATATTTGGATGACATGAGATTGTAGCTTTCTAACAAGGTATAACTTATGTAGCTAGCATAAATAGTACCCGATATATATGCGGGTATATCGGACATTTTTCAAAAAATGTCCCAAAATTACCCCAGTTTTTAACGACTTCATATAAATCGCAATTATAAAGGCCCCTAAAGAGCTAGGAAGCTACATTTTTTTATATTTGGATGGCATGAGATTGTAGCTTTCTAACAAGGTATAACTTATGTAGCTAGCATAAATAGTACCAGATATATATGCGGGTATATCGGACATTTTTCAAAAAATGTCCCAAAATTACCCCAGTTTTTAACGACTTCATATAAATCGCAATTTTAAAAGGCCCTAAAGAGCTAGGAAGCTAAATTAGGTATAACTTATGTAGCTAGCATAAATAGTACCCGATATATATGCGGGTATATCGGACATTTTTCAAAAAATGTCCCAAAATTACCCCAGTTTTTAACGACTTCATATAAATCGCAATTTTAAAAGGCCCTAAAGAGCTAGGAAGCTAAATTTTTTTATATTTGGATGACATGAGATTGTAGCTTTCTAACAAGGTATAACTTATGTAGCTAGCATAAATAGTACCCGATATATATGCGGGTATATCGGACATTTTTCAAAAAATGTCCCAAAATTACCCCAGTTTTTAACGACTTCATATAAATCGCAATTTTAAAAGGCCCTAAAGAGCTAGGAAGCTAAATTTTTTTATATTTGGATGACATGAGATTGTAGCTTTCTAACAAGGTATAACTTATGTAGCTAGAATAAATAGTACCCGATATATATGCGGGTATATCGGACATTTTTCAAAAAATGTCCCAAAATTACCCCAGTTTTTAACGACTTCATATAAATCGCAATTATAAAGGCCCCTAAAGAGCTAGGAAGCTACATTTTTTTATATTTGGATGGCATGAGATTGTAGCTTTCTAACAAGGTATAACTTATGTAGCTAGCATAAATAGTACCAGATATATATGCGGGTATATCGGACATTTTTCAAAAAATGTCCCAAAATTACCCCAGTTTTTAACGACTTCATATAAATCGCAATTTTAAAAGGCCCTAAAGAGCTAGGAAGCTAAATTTTTTTATATTTGGATGACATGAGATTGTAGCTTTCTAACAAGGTATAACTTATGTAGCTAGCATAAATAGTACCCGATATATATGCGGGTATATCGGACATTTTTCAAAAAATGTCCCAAAATTACCCCAGTTTTTAACGACTTCATATAAATCGCAATTTTAAAAGGCCCTAAAGAGCTAGGAAGCTAAATTTTTTTATATTTGGATGGCATGAGATTGTAGCTTTCTAACAAGGTATAACTTATGTAGCTAGCATAAATAGTACCCGATATATATGCGGGTATATCGGACATTTTTCAAAAAATGTCCCAAAATTACCCCAGTTTTTAACGACTTCATATAAATCGCAATTATAAAGGCCCCTAAAGAGCTAGGAAGCTAAATTTTTTTATATTTGGATGGCATGAGATTGTAGCTTTCTAACAAGGTATAACTTATGTAGCTAGCATAAATAGTACCCGATATATATGCGGGCATATCGGACATTTTTCGAAAAATGTCCCAAAATTACCCCAGTTTTTAACGACTTCATATAAATCGCAATTATAAAGGCCCCTAAAGAGCTAGGGAGCTAAATTTTTTTATATTTGGATGGCATGAGATTGTAGCTTTCTAACAAGGTATAACTTATGTAGCTAGCATAAAAGTACCCGATATATATGCGGGCATATCGGACATTTTTCGAAAAATGTCCCAAAATTACCCAAGTTTTTAACGACTTCATATAAATCGCAATTCTAAAGGCCCCTAAAGAGCTAGGAAGCTAAATTTTTTTATATTTGGATGACATGAGATTGTAGCTTTCCAACAAGGTATAACTTATGTAGCTAGCATAAATAGTACCCGATATATATGCGGGTATATCGGACATTTTTCAAAAAATGTCCCAAAATTACCCCAGTTTTTAACGACTTCATATAAATCGCAATTTTAAAAGGCCCTAAAGAGCTAGGAAGCTAAATTTTTTTATATTTGGATGACATGAGATTGTAGCTTTCTAACAAGGTATAACTTATGTAGCTAGCATAAATAGTACCCGATATATATGCGGGTATATCGGACATTTTTCAAAAAATGTCCCAAAATTACCCCAGTTTTTAACGACTTCATATAAATCGCAATTTTAAAAGGCCCTAAAGAGCTAGGAAGCTAAATTTTTTTATATTTGGATGACCTGAGATTGTAGCTTTCTAACAAGGTATAACTTATGTAGCTAGCATAAATAGTACCCGATATATATGCGGGTATATCGGACATTTTTCAAAAAATGTCCCAAAATTACCCCAGTTTTTAACGACTTCATATAAATCGCAATTATAAAGGCCCCTAAAGAGCTAGGAAGCTACATTTTTTTATATTTGGATGGCATGAGATTGTAGCTTTCTAACAAGGTATAACTTATGTAGCTAGCATAAATAGTACCCGATATATATGCGGGTATATCGGACATTTTTCAAAAAATGTCCCAAAATTACCCCAGTTTTTAACGACTTCATATAAATCGCAATTTTAAAAGGCCCTAAAGAGCTAGGAAGCTAAATTTTTTTATATTTGGATGACATGAGATTGTAGCTTTCTAACAAGGTATAACTTATGTAGCTAGCATAAATAGTACCCGATATATATGCGGGTATATCGGACATTTTTCAAAAAATGTCCCAAAATTACCCAAGTTTTTAACGACTTCATATAAATCGCAATTCTAAAGGCCCCTAAAGAGCTAGGAAGCTAAATTTTTTTATATTTGGATGACATGAGATTGTAGCTTTCCAACAAGGTATAACTTATGTAGCTAGCATAAATAGTACCCGATATATATGCGGGTATATCGGACATTTTTCAAAAAATGTCCCAAAATTACCCCAGTTTTTAACGACTTCATATAAATCGCAATTTTAAAAGGCCCTAAAGAGCTAGGAAGCTAAATTTTTTTATATTTGGATGACATGAGATTGTAGCTTTCTAACAAGGTATAACTTATGTAGCTAGCATAAATAGTACCCGATATATATGCGGGTATATCGGACATTTTTCAAAAAATGTCCCAAAATTACCCCAGTTTTTAACGACTTCATATAAATCGCAATTTTAAAAGGCCCTAAAGAGCTAGGAAGCTAAATTTTTTTATATTTGGATGACATGAGATTGTAGCTTTCTAACAAGGTATAACTTATGTAGCTAGCATAAATAGTACCCGATATATATGCGGGTATATCGGACATTTTTCAAAAAATGTCCCAAAATTACCCCAGTTTTTAACGACTTCATATAAATCGCAATTATAAAGGCCCCTAAAGAGCTAGGAAGCTACATTTTTTTATATTTGGATGGCATGAGATTGTAGCTTTCTAACAAGGTATAACTTATGTAGCTAGCATAAATAGTACCCGATATATATGCGGGTATATCGGACATTTTTCAAAAAATGTCCCAAAATTACCCCAGTTTTTAACGACTTCATATAAATCGCAATTTTAAAAGGCCCTAAAGAGCTAGGAAGCAAAATTTTTTATATTTGGATGACATGAGATTGTAGCTTTCTAACAAGGTATAACTTATGTAGCTAGCATAAATAGTACCCGATATATATGCGGGTATATCGGACATTTTTCAAAAAATGTCCCAAAATTACCCCAGTTTTTAACGACTTCATATAAATCGCAATTATAAAGGCCCCTAAAGAGCTAGGAAGCTACATTTTTTTATATTTGGATGGCATGAGATTGTAGCTTTCTAACAAGGTATAACTTATGTAGCTAGCATAAATAGTACCCGATATATATGCGGGTATATCGGACATTTTTCAAAAAATGTCCCAAAATTACCCCAGTTTTTAACGACTTCATATAAATCGCAATTTTAAAAGGCCCTAAAGAGCTAGGAAGCTAAATTTTTTTATATTTGGATGACATGAGATTGTAGCTTTCTAACAAGGTATAACTTATGTAGCTAGCATAAATAGTACCCGATATATATGCGGGTATATCGGACATTTTTCAAAAAATGTCCCAAATTTACCCCAGTTTTTAACGACTTCATATAAATCGCAATTATAAAGGCCCCTAAAGAGCTAGGAAGCTACATTTTTTTATATTTGGATGGCATGAGATTGTAGCTTTCTAACAAGGTATAACTTATGTAGCTAGCATAAATAGTACCCGATATATATACGGGTATATCGGACATTTTTCAAAAAATGTCCCAAAATTACCCCAGTTTTTAACGACTTCATATAAATCGCAATTTTAAAAGGCCCTAAAGAGCTAGGAAGCTAAATTTTTTTATATTTGGATGACATGAGATTGTAGCTTTCTAACAAGGTATAACTTATGTAGCTAGCATAAATAGTACCCGATATATATGCGGGTATATCGGACATTTTTCAAAAAATGTCCCAAAATTACCCCAGTTTTTAACGACTTCATATAAATCGCAATTATAAAGGCCCCTAAAGAGCTAGGAAGCTACATTTTTTTATATTTGGATGGCATGAGATTGTAGCTTTCTAACAAGGTATAACTTATGTAGCTAGCATAAATAGTACCCGATATATATTACCCCAGTTTTTAACGACTTCATATAAATCGCAATTTTAAAAGGCCCTAAAGAGCTAGGAAGCTAAATTTTTTTATATTTGGATGACATGAGATTGTAGCTTTCTAACAAGGTATAACTTATGTAGCTAGCATAAATAGTACCCGATATATATGCGGGTATATCGGACATTTTTCAAAAAATGTCCCAAAATTACCCCAGTTTTTAACGACTTCATATAAATCGCAATTATAAAGGCCCCTAAAGAGCTAGGAAGCTACATTTTTTTATATTTGGATGGCATGAGATTGTAGCTTTCTAACAAGGTATAACTTATGTAGCTAGCATAAATAGTACCCGATATATATGCGGGTATATCGGACATTTTTCAAAAAATGTCCCAAAATTACCCCAGTTTTTAACGACTTCATATAAATCGCAATTTTAAAAGGCCCTAAAGAGCTAGGAAGCTAAATTTTTTTATATTTGGATGACATGAGATTGTAGCTTTCTAACAAGGTATAACTTATGTAGCTAGAATAAATAGTACCCGATATATATGCGGGTATATCGGACATTTTTCAAAAAATGTCCCAAAATTACCCCAGTTTTTAACGACTTCATATAAATCGCAATTTTAAAAGGCCCTAAAGAGCTAGGAAGCTAAATTTTTTTATATTTGGATGGCATGAGATTGTAGCTTTCTAACAAGGTATAACTTATGTAGCTAGCATAAATAGTACCCGATATATATGCGGGTATATCGGACATTTTTCAAAAAATGTCCCAAAATTACCCCAGTTTTTAACGACTTCATATAAATCGCAATTATAAAGGCCCCTAAAGAGCTAGGAAGCTAAATTTTTTTATATTTGGATGGCATGAGATTGTAGCTTTCTAACAAGGTATAACTTATGTAGCTAGCATAAATAGTACCCGATATATATGCGGGTATATCGGACATTTTTCAAAAAATGTCCCAAAATTACCCCAGTTTTTAACGACTTCATATAAATCGCAATTTTAAAAGGCCCTAAAGAGCTAGGAAGCTAAATTTTTTTATATTTGGATGACATGAGATTGTAGCTTTCTAACAAGGTATAACTTATGTAGCTAGCATAAATAGTACCCGATATATATGCGGGTATATCGGACATTTTTCAAAAAATGTCCCAAATTTACCCCAGTTTTTAACGACTTCATATAAATCGCAATTATAAAGGCCCCTAAAGAGCTAGGAAGCTACATTTTTTTATATTTGGATGACATGAGATTGTAGCTTTCTAACAAGGTATAACTTATGTAGCTAGCATAAATAGTACCCGATATATATACGGGTATATCGGACATTTTTCAAAAAATGTCCCAAAATTACCCCAGTTTTTAACGACTTCATATAAATCGCAATTTTAAAAGGCCCTAAAGAGCTAGGAAGCTAAATTTTTTTATATTTGGATGACATGAGATTGTAGCTTTCTAACAAGGTATAACTTATGTAGCTAGCATAAATAGTACCCGATATATATGCGGGTATATCGGACATTTTTCAAAAAATGTCCCAAAATTACCCCAGTTTTTAACGACTTCATATAAATCGCAATTATAAAGGCCCCTAAAGAGCTAGGAAGCTACATTTTTTTATATTTGGATGGCATGAGATTGTAGCTTTCTAACAAGGTATAACTTATGTAGCTAGCATAAATAGTACCCGATATATATGCGGGTATATCGGACATTTTTCAAAAAATGTCCCAAAATTACCCCAGTTTTTAACGACTTCATATAAATCGCAATTTTAAAAGGCCCTAAAGAGCTAGGAAGCTAAATTTTTTTATATTTGGATGACATGAGATTGTAGCTTTCTAACAAGGTATAACTTATGTAGCTAGCATAAATAGTACCCGATATATATGCGGGTATATCGGACATTTTTCAAAAAATGTCCCAAAATTACCCCAGTTTTTAACGACTTCATATAAATCGCAATTATAAAGGCCCCTAAAGAGCTAGGAAGCTACATTTTTTTATATTTGGATGGCATGAGATTGTAGCTTTCTAACAAGGTATAACTTATGTAGCTAGCATAAATAGTACCCGATATATATGCGGGTATATCGGACATTTTTCAAAAAATGTCCCAAAATTACCCCAGTTTTTAACGACTTCATATAAATCGCAATTTTAAAAGGCCCTAAAGAGCTAGGAAGCTAAATTTTTTTATATTTGGATGACATGAGATTGTAGCTTTCTAACTTATGTAGCTAGAATAAATAGTACCCGATATATATGCGGGTATATCGGACATTTTTCAAAAAATGTCCCAAAATTACCCCAGTTTTTAACGACTTCATATAAATCGCAATTTTAAAAGGCCCTAAAGAGCTAGGAAGCTAAATTTTTTTATATTTGGATGGCATGAGATTGTAGCTTTCTAACAAGGTATAACTTATGTAGCTAGCATAAATAGTACCCGATATATATGCGGGTATATCGGACATTTTTCAAAAAATGTCCAAAATTACCCCAGTTTTTAACGACTTCATATAAATCGCAATTATAAAGGCCCCTAAAGAGCTAGGAAGCTAAATTTTTTTATATTTGGATGGCATGAGATTGTAGCTTTCTAACAAGGTATAACTTATGTAGCTAGCATAAATAGTACCCGATATATATGCGGGCATATCGGACATTTTTCGAAAAATGTCCCAAAATTACCCAAGTTTTTAACGACTTCATATAAATCGCAATTCTAAAGGGCCCCTAAAGAGCTAGGAAGCTAAATTTTTTTATATTTGGATGGCATGAGATTGTAGCTTTCTAACAAGGTATAACTTATGTAGCTAGCATAAATAGTACCCGATATATATGCGGGTATATCGGACATTTTCAAAAAATGTCCCAAAATTACCCCAGTTTTTTAACGACTTCATATAAATCGCAATTATAAAGGCCCCTAAAGAGCTAGGAAGCTACATTTTTTTATATTTGGATGGCATGAGATTGTAGCTTTCTAACAAGGTATAACTTATGTAGCTAGCATAAATAGTACCCGATATATATGCGGGTATATCGGACATTTTTCAAAAAATGTCCCAAAATTACCCCAGTTTTTAACGACTTCATATAAATCGCAATTTTAAAAGGCCCTAAAGAGCTAGGAAGCTAAATTTTTTTATATTTGGATGACATGAGATTGTAGCTTTCTAACAAGGTATAACTTATGTAGCTAGCATAAATAGTACCCGATATATATGCGGGCATATCGGACATTTTTCGAAAAATTTCCCAAAATTACCCCAGTTTTTAACGACTTCATATAAATCGCAATTATAAAGGCCCCTAAAGAGCTAGGAAGCTAAATTTTTTTATATTTGGATGGCATGAGATTGTAGCTTTCTAACAAGGTATAACTTATGTAGCTAGCATAAATAGTACCCGATATATATGCGGGGCATATCGGACATTTTTCGAAAAATGTCCCAAAATTACCCAAGTTTTTAACGACTTCATATAAATCGCAATTCTAAAGGCCCCTAAAGAGCTAGGAAGCTAAATTTTTTTTATATTTGGATGACATGAGATTGTAGCTTTCTAACAAGGTATAACTTATGTAGCTAGCATAAATAGTACCCGATATATATGCGGGTATATCGGACATTTTTCAAAAAATGTCCCAAAATTACCCCAGTTTTTAACGACTTCATATAAATCGCAATTTTAAAAGGCCCTAAAGAGCTAGGAAGCTAAATTTTTTTATATTTGGATGACAATGAGATTGTAGCTTTCTAACAAGGTATAACTTATGTAGCTAGCATAAATAGTACCCCGATATATATGCGGGTATATCGGACATTTTTCAAAAAATGTCTCAAAATTACCCCAGTTTTTAACGACTTCATATAAATCGCAATTTTAAAAGGCCCTAAAGAGCTAGGAAGCTAAATTTTTTATATTTGGATGACATGAGATTGTAGCTTTCTAACAAGGTATAACTTATGTAGCTAGCATAAATAGTACCCGATATATATGCGGGTATATCGGACATTTTTCAAAAAATGTCCCAAAATTACCCCAGTTTTTAACGACTTCATATAAATCGCAATTTTAAAAGGCCCTAAAGAGCTAGGAAGCTAAATTTTTTTATATTTGGATGGCATGAGATTGTAGCTTTCTAACAAGGTATAACTTATGTAGATTGTAACTTATGTAGCTAGCATAAATAGTACCCGATATATATGCGGGCATATCGGACATTTTTCGAAAAATGTCCCAAAATTACCCAAGTTTTTAACGACTTCATATAAATCGCAATTCTAAAGGCCCCTAAAGAGCTAGGAAGCTAAATTTTTTTATATTTGGATGGCATGAGATTGTAGCTTTCTAACAAGGTATAACTTATGTAGCTAGCATAAATAGTACCCGATATATATGCGGGTATATCGGACATTTTTCAAAAAATGTCCCAAAATTACCCCAGTTTTTAACGACTTCATATAAATCGCAATTATAAAGGCCCCTAAAGAGCTAGGAAGCTAAATTTTTTTATATTTGGATGGCATGAGATTGTAGCTTTCTAACAAGGTATAACTTATGTAGCTAGCATAAATAGTACCCGATATATATGCGGGTATATCGGACATTTTTCAAAAAATGTCCCAAAATTACCCCAGTTTTTAACGACTTCATATAAATCGCAATTTTAAAAGGCCCTAAAGAGCTAGGAAGCTAAATTTTTTTATATTTGGATGACATGAGATTGTAGCTTCCTAACAAGGTATAACTTATGTAGCTAGCATAAATAGTACCCGATATATATGCGGGTATATCGGACATTTTTCAAAAAATGTCCCAAAATTACCCCAGTTTTTAACGACTTCATATAAATCGCAATTATAAAGGCCCCTAAAGAGCTAGGAAGCTAAATTTTTTTATATTTGGATGGCATGAGATTGTAGCTTTCTAACAAGGTATAACTTATGTAGCTAGCATAAATAGTACCCGATATATATGCGGGCATATCGGACATTTTTCGAAAAATGTCCCAAAATTACCCAAGTTTTTAACGACTTCATATAAATCGCAATTCTAAAGGCCCCTAAAGAGCTAGGAAGCTAAATTTTTTTATATTTGGATGGCATGAGATTGTAGCTTTCTAACAAGGTATAACTTATGTAGCTAGCATAAATAGTACCCGATATATATGCGGGTATATCGGACATTTTTCAAAAAATGTCCCAAAATTACCCCAGTTTTTAACGACTTCATATAAATCGCAATTATAAAGGCCCCTAAAGAGCTAGGAAGCTACATTTTTTTATATTTGGATGGCATGAGACTGTAGCTTTCTAACAAGGTATAACTTATGTAGCTAGCATAAATAGTACCCGATATATATGCGGGTATATCGGACATTTTTCAAAAAATGTCCCAAAATTACCCCAGTTTTTAACGACTTCATATAAATCGCAATTTTAAAAGGCCCTAAAGAGCTAGGAAGCTAAATTTTTTTATATTTGGATGACATGAGATTGTAGCTTTCTAACAAGGTATAACTTATGTAGCTAGCATAAATAGTACCCGATATATATGCGGGTATATCGGACATTTTTCAAAAAATGTCCCAAAATTACCCCAGTTTTTAACGACTTCATATAAATCGCAATTTTAAAAGGCCCTAAAGAGCTAGGAAGCTAAATTTTTTTATATTTGGATGGCATGAGATTGTAGCTTTCTAACAAGGTATAACTTATGTAGCTAGCATAAATAGTACCCGATATATATGCGGGTATATCGGACATTTTTCAAAAAATGTCCCAAAATTACCCCAGTTTTTAACGACTTCATATAAATCGCAATTATAAAGGCCCCTAAAGAGCTAGGAAGCTACATTTTTTTATATTTGGATGGCATGAGATTGTAGCTTTCTAACAAGGTATAACTTATGTAGCTAGCATAAATAGTACCCGATATATATGCGGGCATATCGGACATTTTTCGAAAAATGTCCCAAAATTACCCAAGTTTTTAACGACTTCATATAAATCGCAATTCTAAAGGCCCCTAAAGAGCTAGGAAGCTAAATTTTTTTATATTTGGATGGCATGAGATTGTAGCTTTCTAACAAGGTATAACTTATGTAGCTAGCATAAATAGTACCCGATATATATGCGGGCATATCGGACATTTTTCGAAAAATGTCCCAAAATTACCCCAGTTTTTAACGACTTCATATAAATCGCAATTATAAAGGCCCCTAAAGAGCTAGGAAGCTAAATTTTTTTATATTTGGATGGCATGAGATTGTAGCTTTCTAACAAGGTATAACTTATGTAGCTAGCATAAATAGTACCCGATATATATGCGGGCATATCGGACATTTTTCGAAAAATGTCCCAAAATTACCCAAGTTTTTAACGACTTCATATAAATCGCAATTCTAAAGGCCCCTAAAGAGCTAGGAAGCTAAATTTTTTTATATTTGGATGACATGAGATTGTAGCTTTCTAACAAGGTATAACTTATGTAGCTAGCATAAATAGTACCCGATATATATGCGGGTATATCGGACATTTTTCAAAAAATGTCCCAAAATTACCCCAGTTTTTAACGACTTCATATAAATCGCAATTTTAAAAGGCCCTAAAGAGCTAGGAAGCTAAATTTTTTTATATTTGGATGGCATGAGATTGTAGCTTTCTAACAAGGTATAACTTATGTAGCTAGCATAAATAGTACCCGATATATATGCGGGTATATCGGACATTTTTCAAAAAATGTCCCAAAATTACCCCAGTTTTTAACGACTTCATATAAATCGCAATTATAAAGGCCCCTAAAGAGCTAGGAAGCTACATTTTTTTATATTTGGATGGCATGAGATTGTAGCTTTCTAACAAGGTATAACTTATGTAGCTAGCATAAATAGTACCCGATATATATGCGGGCATATCGGACATTTTTCGAAAAATTTCCCAAAATTACCCAAGTTTTTAACGACTTCATATAAATCGCAATTCTAAAGGCCCCTAAAGAGCTAGGAAGCTAAATTTTTTTATATTTGGATGGCATGAGATTGTAGCTTTCTAACAAGGTATAACTTATGTAGCTAGCATAAATAGTACCCGATATATATGCGGGCATATCGGACATTTTTCGAAAAATGTCCCAAAATTACCCCAGTTTTTAACGACTTCATATAAATCGCAATTATAAAGGCCCCTAAAGAGCTAGGATGCTAAATTTTTTTATATTTGGATGGCATGAGATTGTAGCTTTCTAACAAGGTATAACTTATGTAGCTAGCATAAATAGTACCCGATATATATGCGGGCATATCGGACATTTTTCGAAAAATGTCCCAAAATTACCCAAGTTTTTAACGACTTCATATAAATCGCAATTTTAAAAGGCCCTAAAGAGCTAGGAAGCTAAATTTTTTTTATATTTGGATGACATGAGATTGTAGCTTTCTAACAAGGTATAACTTATGTAGCTAGCATAAATAGTACCCGATATATATGCGGGTATATCGGACATTTTTCAAAAAATGTCTCAAAATTACCCCAGTTTTTAACGACTTCATATAAATCGCAATTTTAAAAGGCCCTAAAGAGCTAGGAAGCTAAATTTTTTTATATTTGGATGACATGAGATTGTAGCTTTCTAACAAGGTATAACTTATGTAGCTAGCATAAATAGTACCCGATATATATGCGGGTATATCGGACATTTTTCAAAAAATGTCCCAAAATTACCCCAGTTTTTAACGACTTCATATAAATCGCAATTTTAAAAGGCCCTAAAGAGCTAGGAAGCTAAATTTTTTTATATTTGGATGGCATGAGATTGTAGCTTTCTAACAAGGTATAACTTATGTAGCTAGCATAAATAGTACCCGATATATATGCGGGTATATCGGACATTTTTCAAAAAATGTCCCAAAATTACCCCAGTTTTTAACGACTTCATATAAATCGCAATTATAAAGGCCCCTAAAGAGCTAGGAAGCTAAATTTTTTTATATTTGGATGGCATGAGATTGTAGCTTTCTAACAAGGTATAACTTATGTAGCTAGCATAAATAGTACCCGATATATATGCGGGCATATCGGACATTTTTCGAAAAATGTCCCAAAATTACCCAAGTTTTTAACGACTTCATATAAATCGCAATTCTAAAGGCCCCTAAAGAGCTAGGAAGCTAAATTTTTTTATATTTGGATGGCATGAGATTGTAGCTTTCTAACAAGGTATAACTTATGTAGCTAGCATAAATAGTACCCGATATATATGCGGGTATATCGGACATTTTTCAAAAAATGTCCCAAAATTACCCCAGTTTTTAACGACTTCATATAAATCGCAATTTTAAAAGGCCCTAAAGAGCTAGGAAGCTAAATTTTTTTATATTTGGATGGCATGAGATTGTAGCTTTCTAACAAGGTATAACTTATGTAGCTAGCATAAATAGTACCCGATATATATGCGGGTATATCGGACATTTTTCAAAAAATGTCCCAAAATTACCCCAGTTTTTAACGACTTCATATAAATCGCAATTCTAAAGGCCCCTAAAGAGCTAGGAAGCTAAATTTTTTTATATTTGGATGGCATGAGATTGTAGCTTTCTAACAAGGTATAACTTATGTAGCTAGCATAAATAGTACCCGATATATATGCGGGCATATCGGACATTTTTCGAAAAATGTCCCAAAATTACCCAAGTTTTTAACGACTTCATATAAATCGCAATTCTAAAGGCCCCTAAAGAGCTAGGAAGCTAAATTTTTTTATATTTGGATGGCATGAGATTGTAGCTTTCTAACAAGGTATAACTTATGTAGCTAGCATAAATAGTACCCGATATATATGCGGGTATATCGGACATTTTTCAAAAAATGTCCCAAAATTACCCCAGTTTTTAACGACTTCATATAAATCGCAATTATAAAGGCCCCTAAAGAGCTAGGAAGCTACATTTTTTATATTTGGATGGCATGAGATTGTAGCTTTCTAACAAGGTATAACTTATGTAGCTAGCATAAATAGTACCCGATATATATGCGGGCATATCGGACATTTTTCGAAAAATGTCCCAAAATTACCCAAGTTTTTAACGACTTCATATAAATCGCAATTCTAAAGGCCCCTAAAGAGCTAGGAAGCTAAATTTTTTTATATTTGGATGACATGAGATTGTAGCTTTCTAACAAGGTATAACTTATGTAGCTAGCATAAATAGTACCCGATATATATGCGGGTATATCGGACATTTTTCAAAAAATGTCCCAAAATTACCCCAGTTTTTAACGACTTCATATAAATCGCAATTTTAAAAGGCCCTAAAGAGCTAGGAAGCTAAATTTTTTTATATTTGGATGGCATGAGATTGTAGCTTTCTAACAAGGTATAACTTATGTAGCTAGCATAAATAGTACCCGATATATATGCGGGTATATCGGACATTTTTCAAAAAATGTCCCAAAATTACCCCAGTTTTTAACGACTTCATATAAATCGCAATTATAAAGGCCCCTAAAGAGCTAGGAAGCTACATTTTTTTATATTTGGATGGCATGAGATTGTAGCTTTCTAACAAGGTATAACTTATGTAGCTAGCATAAATAGTACCCGATATATATGCGGGCATATCGGACATTTTTCGAAAAATGTCCCAAAATTACCCAAGTTTTTAACGACTTCATATAAATCGCAATTCTAAAGGCCCCTAAAGAGCTAGGAAGCTAAATTTTTTTATATTTGGATGGCATGAGATTGTAGCTTTCTAACAAGGTATAACTTATGTAGCTAGCATAAATAGTACCCGATATATATGCGGGCATATCGGACATTTTTCGAAAAATGTCCCAAAATTACCCCAGTTTTTAACGACTTCATATAAATCGCAATTATAAAGGCCCCTAAAGAGCTAGGATGCTAAATTTTTTTATATTTGGATGGCATGAGATTGTAGCTTTCTAACAAGGTATAACTTATGTAGCTAGCATAAATAGTACCCGATATATATGCGGGCATATCGGACATTTTTCGAAAAATGTCCCAAAATTACCCAAGTTTTTAACGACTTCATATAAATCGCAATTCTAAAGGCCCCTAAAGAGCTAGGAAGCTAAATTTTTTTTATATTTGGATGACATGAGATTGTAGCTTTCTAACAAGGTATAACTTATGTAGCTAGCATAAATAGTACCCGATATATATGCGGGTATATCGGACATTTTTCAAAAAATGTCCCAAAATTACCCCAGTTTTTAACGACTTCATATAAATCGCAATTTTAAAAGGCCCTAAAGAGCTAGGAAGCTAAATTTTTTTATATTTGGATGACATGAGATTGTAGCTTTCTAACAAGGTATAACTTATGTAGCTAGCATAAATAGTACCCGATATATATGCGGGTATATCGGACATTTTTCAAAAAATGTCCCAAAATTACCCAAGTTTTTAACGACTTCATATAAATCGCAATTCTAAAGGCCCCTAAAGAGCTAGGAAGCTAAATTTTTTTATATTTGGATGACATGAGATTGTAGCTTTCTAACAAGGTATAACTTATGTAGCTAGCATAAATAGTACCCGATATATATGCGGGTATATCGGACATTTTTCAAAAAATGTCCCAAAATTACCCCAGTTTTTAACGACTTCATATAAATCGCAATTTTAAAAGGCCCTAAAGAGCTAGGAAGCTAAATTTTTTTATATTTGGATGGCATGAGATTGTAGCTTTCTAACAAGGTATAAGTTATGTAGCTAGCATAAATAGTACCCGATATATATGCGGGTATATCGGACATTTTTCAAAAAATGTCCCAAAATTACCCCAGTTTTTAACGACTTCATATAAATCGCAATTATAAAGGCCCCTAAAGAGCTAGGAAGCAAAATTTTTTTATATTTGGATGGCATGAGATTGTAGCTTTCTAACAAGGTATAACTTATGTAGCTAGCATAAATAGTACCCGATATATATGCGGGCATATCGGACATTTTTCGAAAAATGTCCCAAAATTACCCAAGTTTTTAACGACTTCATATAAATCGCAATTTTAAAAGGCCCTAAAGAGCTAGGAAGCTAAATTTTTTTATATTTGGATGGCATGAGATTGTAGCTTTCTAACAAGGTATAACTTATGTAGCTAGCATAAATAGTACCCGATATATATGCGGGTATATCGGACATTTTTCAAAAAATGTCCCAAAATTACCCCAGTTTTTAACGACTTCATATAAATCGCAATTATAAAGGCCCCTAAAGAACTAGGAAGCTAATTTTTTTTATATTTGGATGGCATGAGATTGTAGCTTTCTAACAAGGTATAACTTATGTAGCTAGCATAAATAGTACCCGATATATATGCGGGCATATCGGACATTTTTCGAAAAATGTCCCAAAATTACCCAAGTTTTTAACGACTTCATATAAATCGCAATTCTAAAGGCCCCTAAAGAGCTAGGAAGCTAAATTTTTTTATATTTGGATGACATGAGATTGTAGCTTTCTAACAAGGTATAACTTATGTAGCTAGCATAAATAGTACCCGATATATATGCGGGTATATCGGACATTTTTCAAAAAATGTCCCAAAATTACCCCAGTTTTTAACGACTTCATATAAATCGCAATTTTAAAAGGCCCTAAAGAGCTAGGAAGCTAAATTTTTTTATATTTGGATGGCATGAGATTGTAGCTTTCTAACAAGGTATAACTTATGTAGCTAGCATAAATAGTACCCGATATATATGCGGGCATATCGGACATTTTTCGAAAAATGTCCCAAAATTACCCAAGTTTTTAACGACTTCATATAAATCGCAATTCTAAAGGCCCCTAAAGAGCTAGGAAGCTAAATTTTTTTATATTTGGATGGCATGAGATTGTAGCTTTCTAACAAGGTATAACTTATGTAGCTAGCATAAATAGTACCCGATATATATGCGGGCATATCGGACATTTTTCGAAAAATGTCCCAAAATTACCCCAGTTTTTAACGACTTCATATAAATCGCAATTATAAAGGCCCCTAAAGAGCTAGTATGCTAAATTTTTTTATATTTGGATGGCATGAGATTGTAGCTTTCTAACAAGGTATAACTTATGTAGCTAGCATAAATAGTACCCGATATATATGCGGGCATATCGGACATTTTTCGAAAAATGTCCCAAAATTACCCAAGTTTTTAACGACTTCATATAAATCGCAATTCTAAAGGCCCCTAAAGAGCTAGGAAGCTAAATTTTTTTTATATTTGGATGACATGAGATTGTAGCTTTCTAACAAGGTATAACTTATGTAGCTAGCATAAATAGTACCCGATATATATGCGGGCATATCGGACATTTTTCAAAAAATGTCCCAAAATTACCCAAGTTTTTAACGACTTCATATAAATCGCAATTCTAAAGGCCCCTAAAGAGCTAGGAAGCTAAATTTTTTTTATATTTGGATGACATGAGATTGTAGCTTTCTAACAAGGTATAACTTATGTAGCTAGCATAAATAGTACCCGATATATATGCGGGTATATCGGACATTTTTCAAAAAATGTCTCAAAATTACCCCAGTTTTTAACGACTTCATATAAATCGCAATTTTAAAAGGCCCTAAAGAGCTAGGAAGCTAAATTTTTTTATATTTGGATGACATGAGATTGTAGCTTTCTAACAAGGTATAACTTATGTAGCTAGCATAAATAGTACCCGATATATATGCGGGTATATCGGACATTTTTCAAAAAATGTCCCAAAATTACCCCAGTTTTTAACGACTTCATATAAATCGCAATTTTAAAAGGCCCTAAAGAGCTAGGAAGCTAAATTTTTTTATATTTGGATGGCATGAGATTGTAGCTTTCTAACAAGGTATAACTTATGTAGCTAGCATAAATAGTACCCGATATATATGCGGGTATATCGGACATTTTTCAAAAAATGTCCCAAAATTACCCCAGTTTTTAACGACTTCATATAAATCGCAATTATAAAGGCCCCTAAAGAGCTAGGAAGCTACATTTTTTTATATATGGATGGCATGAGATTGTAGCTTTCTAACAAGGTATAACTTATGTAGCTAGCATAAATAGTACCCGATATATATGCGGGTATATCGGACATTTTTCAAAAAATGTCCCAAAATTACCCCAGTTTTTAACGACTTCATATAAATCGCAATTTTAAAAGGCCCTAAAGAGCTAGGAAGCTAAATTTTTTTATATTTGGATGACATGAGATTGTAGCTTTCTAACAAGGTATAACTTATGTAGCTAGAATAAATAGTACCCGATATATATGCGGGTATATCGGACATTTTTCAAAAAATGTCCCAAAATTACCCCAGTTTTTAACGACTTCATATAAATCGCAATTTTAAAAGGCCCTAAAGAGCTAGGAAGCTAAATTTTTTTTATATTTGGATGGCATGAGATTGTAGCTTTCTAACAAGGTATAACTTATGTAGCTAGCATAAATAGTACCCGATATATATGCGGGTATATCGGACATTTTTCAAAAAATGTCCCAAAATTACCCCAGTTTTTAACGACTTCATATAAATCGCAATTATAAAGGCCTCTAAAGAGCTAGGAAGCTAAATTTTTTTATATTTGGATGGCATGAGATTGTAGCTTTCTAACAAGGTATAACTTATGTAGCTAGCATAAATAGTACCCGATATTTATGCGGGCATATCGGACATTTTTCGAAAAATGTCCCAAAATTACCCAAGTTTTTAACGACTTCATATAAATCGCAATTCTAAAGGCCCCTAAAGAGCTAGGAAGCAAAATTTTTTTATATTTGGATGGCATGAGATTGTAGCTTTCTAACAAGGTATAACTTATGTAGCTAGCATAAATAGTACCCGATATATATGCGGGTATATCGGACATTTTTCAAAAAATGTCCCAAAATTACCCCAGTTTTTAACGACTTCATATAAATCGCAATTATAAAGGCCCCTAAAGAGCTAGGAAGCTACATTTTTTTATATTTGGATGGCATGAGATTGTAGCTTTCTAACAAGGTATAACTTATGTAGCTAGCATAAATAGTACCCGATATATATGCGGGTATATCGGACATTTTTCAAAAAATGTCCCAAAATTACCCCAGTTTTTAACGACTTCATATAAATCGCAATTTTAAAAGGCCCTAAAGAGCTAGGAAGCTAAATTTTTTTATATTTGGATGGCATGAGATTGTAGCTTTCTAACAAGGTATAACTTATGTAGCTAGCATAAATAGTACCCGATATATATGCGGGCATATCGGACATTTTTCGAAAAATGTCCCAAAATTACCCAAGTTTTTAACGACTTCATATAAATCGCAATTCTAAAGGCCCCTAAAGAGCTAGGAAGCTAAATTTTTTTATATTTGGATGACATGAGATTGTAGCTTTCTAACAAGGTATAACTTATGTAGCTAGCATAAATAGTACCCGATATATATGCGGGTATATCGGACATTTTTCAAAAAATGTCCCAAAATTACCCCAGTTTTTAACGACTTCATATAAATCGCAATTATAAAGGCCCCTAAAGAGCTAGGAAGCTACATTTTTTATATTTGGATGGCATGAGATTGTAGCTTTCTAACAAGGTATAACTTATGTAGCTAGCATAAATAGTACCCGATATATATGCGGGTATATCGGACATTTTTCAAAAAATGTCCCAAAATTACCCCAGTTTTTAACGACTTCATATAAATCGCAATTTTAAAAGGCCCTAAAGAGCTAGGAAGCTAAATTTTTTTATATTTGGATGACATGAGATTGTAGCTTTCTAACAAGGTATAACTTATGTAGCTAGCATAAATAGTACCCGATATATATGCGGGTATATCGGACATTTTTCAAAAAATGTCCCAAAATTACCCCAGTTTTTAACGACTTCATATAAATCGCAATTTTAAAAGGCCCTAAAGAGCTAGGAAGCTAAATTTTTTATATTTGGATGACATGAGATTGTAGCTTTCTAACAAGGTATAACTTATGTAGCTAGCATAAATAGTACCCGATATATATGCGGGTATATCGGACATTTTTCAAAAAATGTCCCAAAATTACCCCAGTTTTTAACGACTTCATATAAATCGCAATTTTAAAAGGCCCTAAAGAGCTAGGAAGCTAAATTTTTTTATATTTGGATGGCATGAGATTGTAGCTTTCTAACAAGGTATAACTTATGTAGCTAGCATAAATAGTACCCGATATATATGCGGGTATATCGGACATTTTTCAAAAAATGTCCCAAAATTACCCCAGTTTTTAACGACTTCATATAAATCGCAATTCTAAAGGCCCCTAAAGAGCTAGGAAGCTAAATTTTTTTATATTTGGATGGCATGAGATTGTAGCTTTCTAACAAGGTATAACTTATGTAGCTAGCATAAATAGTACCCGATATATATGCGGGCATATCGGACATTTTTCGAAAAATGTCCCAAAATTACCCAAGTTTTTAACGACTTCATATAAATCGCAATTCTAAAGGCCCCTAAAGAGCTAGGAAGCTAAATTTTTTTATATTTGGATGGCATGAGATTGTAGCTTTCTAACAAGGTATAACTTATGTAGCTAGCATAAATAGTACCCGATATATATGCGGGTATATCGGACATTTTTCAAAAAATGTCCCAAAATTACCCCAGTTTTTAACGACTTCATATAAATCGCAATTATAAAGGCCCCTAAAGAGCTAGGAAGCTACATTTTTTATATTTGGATGGCATGAGATTGTAGCTTTCTAACAAGGTATAAGTTATGTAGCTAGCATAAATAGTACCCGATATATATGCGGGCATATCGGACATTTTTCGAAAAATGTCCCAAAATTACCCAAGTTTTTAACGACTTCATATAAATCGCAATTCTAAAGGCCCCTAAAGAGCTAGGAAGCTAAATTTTTTTATATTTGGATGACATGAGATTGTAGCTTTCTAACAAGGTATAACTTATGTAGCTAGCATAAATAGTACCCGATATATATGCGGGTATATCGGACATTTTTCAAAAAATGTCCCAAAATTACCCCAGTTTTTAACGACTTCATATAAATCGCAATTTTAAAAGGCCCTAAAGAGCTAGGAAGCTAAATTTTTTTATATTTGGATGGCATGAGATTGTAGCTTTCTAACAAGGTATAACTTATGTAGCTAGCATAAATAGTACCCGATATATATGCGGGTATATCGGACATTTTTCAAAAAATGTCCCAAAATTACCCCAGTTTTTAACGACTTCATATAAATCGCAATTATAAAGGCCCCTAAAGAGCTAGGAAGCTACATTTTTTTATATTTGGATGGCATGAGATTGTAGCTTTCTAACAAGGTATAACTTATGTAGCTAGCATAAATAGTACCCGATATATATGCGGGCATATCGGACATTTTTCGAAAAATGTCCCAAAATTACCCAAGTTTTTAACGACTTCATATAAATCGCAATTCTAAAGGCCCCTAAAGAGCTAGGAAGCTAAATTTTTTTATATTTGGATGGCATGAGATTGTAGCTTTCTAACAAGGTATAACTTATGTAGCTAGCATAAATAGTACCCGATATATATGCGGGCATATCGGACATTTTTCGAAAAATGTCCCAAAATTACCCCAGTTTTTAACGACTTCATATAAATCGCAATTATAAAGGCCCCTAAAGAGCTAGGATGCTAAATTTTTTTATATTTGGATGGCATGAGATTGTAGCTTTCTAACAAGGTATAACTTATGTAGGTAGCATAAATAGTACCCGATATATATGCGGGCATATCGGACATTTTTCGAAAAATGTCCCAAAATTACCCAAGTTTTTAACGACTTCATATAAATCGCAATTCTAAAGGCCCCTAAAGAGCTAGGAAGCTAAATTTTTTTTATATTTGGATGACATGAGATTGTAGCTTTCTAACAAGGTATAACTTATGTAGCTAGCATAAATAGTACCCGATATATATGCGGGTATATCGGACATTTTTCAAAAAATGTCCCAAAATTACCCCAGTTTTTAACGACTTCATATAAATCGCAATTTTAAAAGGCCCTAAAGAGCTAGGAAGCTAAATTTTTTTATATTTGGATGACATGAGATTGTAGCTTTCTAACAAGGTATAACTTATGTAGCTAGCATAAATAGTACCCGATATATATGCGGGTATATCGGACATTTTTCAAAAAATGTCCCAAAATTACCCAAGTTTTTAACGACTTCATATAAATCGCAATTCTAAAGGCCCCTAAAGAGCTAGGAAGCTAAATTTTTTTATATTTGGATGACATGAGATTGTAGCTTTCTAACAAGGTATAACTTATGTAGCTAGCATAAATAGTACCCGATATATATGCGGGTATATCGGACATTTTTCAAAAAATGTCCCAAAATTACCCCAGTTTTTAACGACTTCATATAAATCGCAATTTTAAAAGGCCCTAAAGAGCTAGGAAGCTAAATTTTTTTATATTTGGATGGCATGAGATTGTAGCTTTCTAACAAGGTATAAGTTATGTAGCTAGCATAAATAGTACCCGATATATATGCGGGTATATCGGACATTTTTCAAAAAATGTCCCAAAATTACCCCAGTTTTTAACGACTTCATATAAATCGCAATTATAAAGGCCCCTAAAGAGCTAGGAAGCAAAATTTTTTTATATTTGGATGGCATGAGATTGTAGCTTTCTAACAAGGTATAACTTATGTAGCTAGCATAAATAGTACCCGATATATATGCGGGCATATCGGACATTTTTCGAAAAATGTCCCAAAATTACCCAAGTTTTTAACGACTTCATATAAATCGCAATTTTAAAAGGCCCTAAAGAGCTAGGAAGCTAAATTTTTTTATATTTGGATGGCATGAGATTGTAGCTTTCTAACAAGGTATAACTTATGTAGCTAGCATAAATAGTACCCGATATATATGCGGGTATATCGGACATTTTTCAAAAAATGTCCCAAAATTACCCCAGTTTTTAACGACTTCATATAAATCGCAATTATAAAGGCCCCTAAAGAACTAGGAAGCTAATTTTTTTTATATTTGGATGGCATGAGATTGTAGCTTTCTAACAAGGTATAACTTATGTAGCTAGCATAAATAGTACCCGATATATATGCGGGCATATCGGACATTTTTCGAAAAATGTCCCAAAATTACCCAAGTTTTTAACGACTTCATATAAATCGCAATTCTAAAGGCCCCTAAAGAGCTAGGAAGCTAAATTTTTTTATATTTGGATGACATGAGATTGTAGCTTTCTAACAAGGTATAACTTATGTAGCTAGCATAAATAGTACCCGATATATATGCGGGTATATCGGACATTTTTCAAAAAATGTCCCAAAATTACCCCAGTTTTTAACGACTTCATATAAATCGCAATTTTAAAAGGCCCTAAAGAGCTAGGAAGCTAAATTTTTTTATATTTGGATGGCATGAGATTGTAGCTTTCTAACAAGGTATAACTTATGTAGCTAGCATAAATAGTACCCGATATATATGCGGGCATATCGGACATTTTTCGAAAAATGTCCCAAAATTACCCAAGTTTTTAACGACTTCATATAAATCGCAATTCTAAAGGCCCCTAAAGAGCTAGGAAGCTAAATTTTTTTATATTTGGATGGCATGAGATTGTAGCTTTCTAACAAGGTATAACTTATGTAGCTAGCATAAATAGTACCCGATATATATGCGGGCATATCGGACATTTTTCGAAAAATGTCCCAAAATTACCCCAGTTTTTAACGACTTCATATAAATCGCAATTTAAAGGCCCCTAAAGAGCTAGGAAGCTAAATTTTTTATATTTGGATGGCATGAGATGAGGTATATCGGACATTTTTCGAAAAATGTCCCAAAATTACCCAAGTTTTTAACGACTTCATATAAATCGCAATTCTAAAGGCCCCTAAAGAGCTAGGAAGCTAAATTTTTTTATATTTGGATGGCATGAGATTGTAGCTTTCTAACAAGGTATAACTTATGTAGCTAGCATAAATAGTACCCGATATATATGCGGGTATATCGGACATTTTTCAAAAAATGTCCCAAAATTACCCCAGTTTTTAACGACTTCATATAAATCGCAATTTTAAAAGGCCCTAAAGAGCTAGGAAGCTAAATTTTTTTATATTTGGATGGCATGAGATTGTAGCTTTCTAACAAAGTATAACTTACGTAGCTAGCATAAATAGTACCCGATATATATGCGGGTATATCGGAAATTTTTCAAAAATGTCCCAAAATTACCCCAGTTTTTAACGACTTCATATAAATCGCAATTTTAAAAGGCCCTAAAGAGCTAGGAAGCTAAATTTTTTTATATTTGGATGGCATGAGATTGTAGCTTTCTAACAAGGTATAACTTATGTAGCTAGCATAAATAGTACCCGATATATATGCGGGTATATCGGACATTTTTCAAAAAATGTCCCAAAATTACCCCAGTTTTTAACGACTTCATATAAATCGCAATTTTAAAAGGCCCTAAAGAGCTAGGAAGCTAAATTTTTTTATATTTGGATGGCATGAGATTGTAGCTTTCTAACAAAGTATAACTTACGTAGCTAGCATAAATAGTACCCGATATATATGCGGGTATATCGGAAATTTTTCAAAAAATGTCCCAAAATTACCCCAGTTTTTAACGACTTCATATAAATCGCAATTTTAAAAGGCCCTAAAGAGCTAGGAAGCTAAGTTTTTTTATATTTGGATGGCATGAGATTGTAGCTTTCTAACAAAGTATAACTTATGTAGCTAGCATAAATAGTACCCGATATATATGCGGGTATATCGGACATTTTTCGAAAAATGTCCCAAAATTACCCCAGTTTTTAACGACTTCATATAAATCGCAATTCTAAAGGCCCCTAAAGAGCTAGGAAGCTAAATTTTTTTATATTTGGATGGCATGAGATTGTAGCTTTCTAACAAGGTATAACTTATGTAGCTAGCATAAATAGTACCCGATATATATGCGGGTATATCGGACATTTTTCAAAAAATGTCCCAAAATTACCCCAGTTTTTAACGACTTCATATATATCGCAATTTTAAAAGGCCCTAAAGAGCTAGGAAGCTAAATTTTTTTATATTTGGATGGCATGAGATTGTAGCTTTCTAACAAAGTATAACTTACGTAGCTAGCATAAATAGTACCCGATATATATGCGGGTATATCGGACATTTTTCGAAAAATGTCCCAAAATTACCCAAGTTTTTAACGACTTCATATAAATCGCAATTCTAAAGGCCCCTAAAGAGCTAGGAAGCTACATTTTTTTATATTTGGATGGCATGAGATTGTAGCTTTCTAACAAGGTATAACTTATGTAGCTAGCATAAATAGTACCCGATATATATGCGGGTATATCGGACATTTTTCTAACAAGGTATAACTTATGTAGCTAGCTTAAATAGTACCCGATATATAAGCGGGCATATCGGACATTTTTCGAAAAATGTCCCAAAATTACCCCAGTTTTTAACGACTTCATAAAAATCGCAATTCTAAAGGCCCCTAAAGAGCTAGGAAGCTTAATTTTTCTATATTTGGATGGCATGAGATTGTAGCTTTCTAACAAGGTATAACTTATGTAGCTAGCATAAATAGTACCCGATATATATGCGGGTATATCGGAAATTTTTCAAAAAATGTCCCAAAATTACCCCAGTTTTTAACGACTTCATATAAATCGCAATTTTAAAAGGCCCTAAAGAGCTAGGAAGCTAAGTTTTTTTATATTTGGATGGCATGAGATTGTAGCTTTCTAACAAGGTATAACTTATGTAGCTAGCATAAATAGTACCCGATATATATGCGGGCATATCGGACATTTTTCGAAAAATGTCCCAAAATTACCCAAGTTTTTAACGACTTCATATAAATCGCAATTCTAAAGGCCCCTAAAGAGCTAGGAAGCTAAATTTTTTATATTTGGATGGCATGAGATTGTAGCTTTCTAACAAGGTATAACTTATGTAGCTATCATAAATAGTACCCGATATATATGCGGGTATATCTGACATTTTTCAAAAAATGTCCCAAAATTACCCCAGTTTTTAACGACTTCATATAAATCGCAATTTTAAAAGGCCCTAAAGAGCTAGGAAGCTAAATTTTTTTATATTTGGATGGCATGAGATTGTAGCTTTCTAACAAAGTATAACTTAAGTAGCTAGCATAAATAGTACCCGATATATATGCGGGTATATCGGACATTTTTCGAAAAATGTCCCAAAATTACCCAAGTTTTTAACGACTTCATATAAATCGCAATTCTAAAGGCCCCTAAAGAGCTAGGAAGCTAAATTTTTTTATATTTGGATGGCATGAGATTGTAGCTTTCTAACAAGGTATAACTTATGTAGCTAGCATAAATAGTACCCGATATATATGCGGGCATATCGGACATTTTTCGAAAAATGTCCCAAAATTACCCAAGTTTTTAACGACTTCATATAAGTCGCAATTCTAAAGGCCCCTAAAGAGCTAGGAAGCTAAATTTTTTTATATTTGGATGGCATGAGATTGTAGCTTTCTAACAAGGTATAACTTATGTAGCTATCATAAATAGTACCCGATATATATGCGGGTATATCGGACATTTTTCAAAAAATGTCCCAAAATTACCCCAGTTTTTAACGACTTCATATAAATCGCAATTTTAAAAGGCCCTAAAGAGCTAGGAAGCTAAATTTTTTATATTTGGATGGCATGAGATTGTAGCTTTCTAACAAGGTATAACTTATGTAGCTATCATAAATAGTACCCGATATATATGCGGGTATATCTGACATTTTTCAAAAAATGTCCCAAAATTACCCCAGTTTTTAACGACTTCATATAAATCGCAATTTTAAAAGGCCCTAAAGAGCTAGGAAGCTAAATTTTTTTATATTTGGATGGCATGAGATTGTAGCTTTCTAACAAAGTATAACTTAAGTAGCTAGCATAAATAGTACCCGATATATATGCGGGTATATCGGACATTTTTCGAAAAATGTCCCAAAATTACCCCAGTTTTTAACGACTTCATATAAATCGCAATTCTAAAGGCCCCTAAAGAGCTAGGAAGCTAAATTTTTTTATATTTGGATGGCATGAGATTGTAGCTTTCTAACAAGGTATAACTTATGTAGCTAGCATAAATAGTACCCGATATATATGCGGGTATATCGGACATTTTTCAAAAAATGTCCCAAAATTACCCCAGTTTTTAACGACTTCATATAAATCGCAATTTTAAAAGGCCCTAAAGAGCTAGGAAGCTAAATTTTTTTATATTTGGATGGCATGAGATTGTAGCTTTCTAACAAGGTATAACTTATGTAGCTAGCATAAATAGTACCCGATATATATGCGGGTATATCGGAAATTCTTCAAAAAATGTCCCAAAATTACCCCAGTTTTTAACGACTTCATATAAATCGCAATTTTAAAAGGCCCTAAAGAGCTAGGAAGCTAAATTTTTTTACATTTGGATGCCATGAGATTATAGCTTTCTAACAAGGTATAACTTATGTAGCTAACATAAATAGTACCCGATATATATGCGGGCATATCGGACATTTTTCGAAAAATGTCCCAAAATTACCCAAGTTTTTAACGACTTCATATAAATCGCAATTCTAAAGGCCCCTAAAGAGCTAGGAAGCTAAATTTTTTTACATTTGGATGCCATGAGATTGTAGCTTTCTAACAAGGTATAACTTATGTAGCTAGCATAAATAGTACCCGATATATATGCGGGCATATCGGACATTTTTCGAAAAATGTCCCAAAATTACCCCAGTTTTTAACGACTTCATATAAATCGCAATTCTAAAGGCCCCTAAAGAGCTAGGAAGCTAATTTTTTTATATTTGGATGGCATGAGATTGTAGCTTTCTAACAAGGTATAACTTATGTAGCTAGCATAAATAGTACCCGATATATATGCGGGCATATCGGACATTTTTCGAAAAATGTCCCAAAATTACCCAAGTTTTTAACGACTTCATATAAATCGCAATTCTAAAGGCCCCTAAAGAGCTAGGAAGCTAAATTTTTTTACATTTGGATGCCATGAGATTGTAGCTTTCTAACAAGGTATAACTTATGTAGCTAGCATAAATAGTACCCGATATATATGCGGGTATATCGGACATTTTTCGAAAAATGTCCCAAAATTACCCCAGTTTTTAACGACTTCATATAAATCGCAATTTTAAAAGGCCCTAAAGAGCTAGGAAGCTAAATTTTTTTATATTTGGATGGCATGAGATTGTAGCTTTCTAACAAAGTATAACTTAAGTAGCTAGCATAAATAGTACCCGATATATATGCGGGTATATCGGACATTTTTCGAAAAATGTCCCAAAATTACCCCAGTTTTTAACGACTTCATATAAATCGCAATTCTAAAGGCCCCTAAAGAGCTAGGAAGCTAAATTTTTTTATATTTGGATGGCATGAGATTGTAGCTTTCTAACAAGGTATAACTTATGTAGCTAGCATAAATAGTACCCGATATATATGCGGGCATATCGGACATTTTTCGAAAAATGTCCCAAAATTACCCAAGTTTTTAACGACTTCATATAAATCGCAATTCTAAAGGCCCCTAAAGAGCTAGGAAGCTAAATTTTTTTATATTTGGATGGCATGAGATTGTAGCTTTCTAACAAGGTATAACTTATGTAGCTAGCATGAATAGTACCCGATATATATGCGGGTATATCGGACATTTTTCGAAAAATGTCCCAAAATTACCCCAGTTTTTAACGACTTCATATAAATCGCAATTCTAAAGGCCCCTAAAGAGCTAGGAAGCTAAATTTTTTTATATTTGGATGGCATGAGATTGTAGCTTTCTAACAAGGTATAACTTATGTAGCTAGCATAAATAGTACCCGATATATATGCGGGTATATCGGAAATTTTTCAAAAAATGTCCCAAAATTACCCCAGTTTTTAACGACTTCATATAAATCGCAATTTTAAAAGGCCCTAAAGAGCTAGGAAGCTAAATTTTTTTATATTTGGATGGCATGAGATTGTAGCTTTCTAACAAGGTATAACTTATGTAGCTAGCATAAATAGTACCCGATATATATGCGGGCATATCGGACATTTTTCGAAAAATGTCCCAAAATTACCCAAGTTTTTAACGACTTCATATAAATCGCAATTCTAAAGGCCCCTAAAGAGCTAGGAAGCTAAATTTTTTTATATTTGGATGGCATGAGATTGTAGCTTTCTAACAAGGTATAACTTATGTAGCTAGCATAAATAGTACCCGATATATATGCGGGTATATCGGAAACAAGGTATAACTTATGTAGCTAGCATAAATAGTACCCGATATATATGCGGGCATATCGGACATTTTTCGAAAAATGTCCCAAAATTACCCCAGTTTTTAACGACTTCATATAAATCGCAATTCTAAAGGCCCCTAAAGAGCTAGGAAGCTAATTTTTTTATATTTGGATGGCATGAGATTGTAGCTTTCTAACAAGGTATAACTTATGTAGCTAGCATAAATAGTACCCGATATATATGCGGGCATATCGGACATTTTTCGAAAAATGTCCCAAAATTACCCAAGTTTTTAACGACTTCATATAAATCGCAATTCTAAAGGCCCCTAAAGAGCTAGGAAGCTAAGTTTTTATACCCTTCAGCTTCGTGAGAAGGGTATATATAAGTTTGTCATTCCGTTTGTAATTTCTACATTTTTCATTTCCGACCCTATAAAGTATATATATTCTGGATCCTTATAGATAGCGGAGTCGATTAAGCCATGTCCGTCTGTCTGTCTGTCTGTCTGTCTGTCTGTCTGTCTGTCTGTCTGTCTGTCTGTCTGTCTGTCTGTCTGTCTGTCTGTCTGTCTGTCTGTCTGTCTGTCTGTCTGTCTGTCTGTCTGTCCGTCTGTCTGTCTGTCTGTTGAAATCAATTTTCTGAAGGCCCCAGATATCTCCGGGATCCAAATCTTCAACAATTCTGTCAGACATACTTTCGAGAATTTTGCTATTTAAAATCAGCAAAATCCGTCCATAAATAACGGAGATATGAGCAAAAATCCGAGACAACCTCTGAAAATTTCATCAAAAAACACAATGTATTGCATGCTTTGACAAAAAAAACAACAAAACGTATGTGTGGATGTGCAAGTTTTGTGTATTTTGTTTTTTTTTGTGTTTTGTTTCTTTTGGCATTGTTGTTGTTTTTTATACAACTAAACGTTTGTTTGGTTGTGTGTTGGTTTTTTTACAAAAAAGCAACAAAACGTATGCTTGGTTGTGCATGCTTTGCGTATTTTGTTTTTTTGTGTGTTTTGTTTCTTTTGGCGTTGTTGTTGTTTTTTATACAACTAAACGTTTGTTTGGTTGTGTGTTGGTTTTTTTGACAAAAAAGCAACAAATCGTATGTGTGTTTTGTTTCTTTTGGCGTTGTTGTTTTTTATACAATTAAACGTATGTTTGGACGTGTGTTGGTTTCATTGGCTTGCGTATTTTGTTTTTTCTTTTGGTGTTTTGTTTCGTTTGGCGTTGTTGTTGTTTTTTGTGTTCTTGATAAATTTAGGATGATGTACGCTGAAAGTGGGCAATGTACATACATACATATATACTAATTATAAAAAATAATAATGCATCCACAACAAAGGTGAAGGGTATATAAGATTCGGCATAGCCGAATATAGCACTCTTACTTGTTTTATATTTGGATGGCATGAGATTGTAGCTTTCTAACAAGGTATAACTTATGTAGCTAGCATAAATAGTACCCGATATATATGCGGGTATATCGGACATTTTTCAAAAAATGTCCCAAAATTACCCCAGTTTTTAACGACTTCATATAAATCGCAATTTTAAAAGGCCCTAAAGAGCTAGGAAGCTAAATTTTTTTACATTTGGATGCCATGAGATTGTAGCTTTCTAACAAGTTATAACCTATGTAGCTAGCATAAATAGTACCCCATATATATGCGGGCATATCGGACATTTTTCGAAAAATGTCCCAAAATTACCCAAGTTTTTAACGACTTCATATAAATCGCAATTCTAAAGGCCCCTAAAGAGCTAGGAAGCTAAATTTTTTTATATTTGGATGGCATGAGATTGTAGCTTTCTAACTTATGTAGCTTTCTAACTTAGGTATAACTTATGTAGCTTGCATAAATAGTACCCGATATATATGCGGGCATATCGGACATTTTTCGAAAAATGTCCCAAAATTACCCAAGTTTTTAACGACTTCATATAAATCGCAATTCTAAAGGCCCCTAAAGAGCTAGGAATTTGGATATAAATTTTTTTATATTTGGATGGCATGAGATTGTAGCTTTCTAACAAGGTATAACTTATGCAGCTAGCATGAATAGTACCCGATATATATGCGGGTATATCGGACATTTTTCGAAAAATGTCCCAAAATTACCCCAGTTTTTAACGACTTCATATAAATCGCAATTCTAAAGGCCCCTAAAGAGCTAGGAAGCTAAATTTTTTTATATTTGGATGTCATGAGATTGTAGCTTTCTAACAAGGTATAACTTATGTAGCTAGCATAAATAGTACCCGATATATATGCGGGCATATCGGACATTTTTCGAAAAATGTCCCAAAATTACCCAAGTTTTTAACGACTTCATATAAATCGCAATTCTAAAGGCCCCTAAAGAGCTAGGAATTTGGATATAAATTTTTTTATATTTGGATGGCATGAGATTGTAGCTTTCTAACAAGGTATAACTTATGCAGCTAGCATGAATAGTACCCGATATATATGCGGGTATATCGGACATTTTTCGAAAAATGTCCCAAAATTACCCCAGTTTTTAACGACTTCATATAAATCGCAATTCTAAAGGCCCCTAAAGAGCTAGGAAGCTAAATTTTTTTATATTTGGATGGCATGAGATTGTAGCTAGCATAAATAGTACCCGATATATATGCGGGTATATCGGAAATTTTTCAAAAAATGTCCCAAAATTACCCCAGTTTTTAACGACTTCATATAAATCGCAATTTTAAAAGGCCCTAAAGAGCTAGGAAGCTAAATTTTTTTACATTTGGATGCCATGAGATTGTAGCTTTCTAACAAGGTATAACTTATGTAGCTAACATAAATAGTACCCGATATATATGCGGGCATATCGGACATTTTTCGAAAAATGTCCCAAAATTACCCAAGTTTTTAACGACTTCATATAAATCGCAATTCTAAAGGCCCCTAAAGAGCTAGGAAGCTAATTTTTTTTACATTTGGATGCCATGAGATTGTAGCTTTCTAACAAGGTATAACTTATGTAGCTAGCATAAATAGTACCCGATATATATGCGGGCATATCGGACATTTTTCGAAAAATGTCCCAAAATTACCCAAGTTTTTAACGACTTCATATAAATCGCAATTCTAAAGGCCCCTAAAGAGCTAGGAAGCTAAATTTTTTTATATTTGGATGGCATGAGATTGTAGCTTTCTAACAAAGTATAACTTAAGTAGCTAGCATAAATAGTACCCGATATATATGCGGGTATATCGGACATTTTTCGAAAAATGTCCCAAAATTACCCCAGTTTTTAACGACTTCATATAAATCGCAATTCTAAAGGCCCCTAAAGAGCTAGGAAGCTAAATTTTTTTATATTTGGATGGCATGAGATTGTAGCTTTCTAACAAGGTATAACTTATGTAGCTAGCATAAATAGTACCCGATATATATGCGGGCATATCGGACATTTTTCGAAAAATGTCCCAAAATTACCCAAGTTTTTACATTTGGATGCCATGAGATTGTAGCTTTCTAACAAGGTATAACTTATGTAGCTAACATAAATAGTACCCGATATATATGCGGGCATATCGGACATTTTTCGAAAAATGTCCCAAAATTACCCAAGTTTTTAACGACTTCATATAAATCGCAATTCTAAAGGCCCCTAAAGAGCTAGGAAGCTAAATTTTTTTACATTTGGATGCCATGAGATTGTAGCTTTCTAACAAGGTATAACTTATGTAGCTAGCATAAATAGTACCCGATATATATGCGGGTATATCGGACATTTTTCGAAAAATGTCCCAAAATTACCCCAGTTTTTAACGACTTCATATAAATCGCAATTTTAAAAGGCCCTAAAGAGCTAGGAAGCTAAATTTTTTTATATTTGGATGGCATGAGATTGTAGCTTTCTAACAAAGTATAACTTAAGTAGCTAGCATAAATAGTACCCGATATATATGCGGGTATATCGGACATTTTTCGAAAAATGTCCCAAAATTACCCCAGTTTTTAACGACTTCATATAAATCGCAATTCTAAAGGCCCCTAAAGAGCTAGGAAGCTAAATTTTTTTATATTTGGATGGCATGAGATTGTAGCTTTCTAACAAGGTATAACTTATGTAGCTAGCATAAATAGTACCCGATATATATGCGGGCATATCGGACATTTTTCGAAAAATGTCCCAAAATTACCCAAGTTTTTAACGACTTCATATAAATCGCAATTCTAAAGGCCCCTAAAGAGCTAGGAAGCTAAATTTTTTTATATTTGGATGGCATGAGATTGTAGCTTTCTAACAAGGTATAACTTATGTAGCTAGCATGAATAGTACCCGATATATATGCGGGTATATCGGACATTTTTCGAAAAATGTCCCAAAATTACCCCAGTTTTTAACGACTTCATATAAATCGCAATTCTAAAGGCCCCTAAAGAGCTAGGAAGCTAAATTTTTTTATATTTGGATGGCATGAGATTGTAGCTTTCTAACAAGGTATAACTTATGTAGCTAGCATAAATAGTACCCGATATATATGCGGGTATATCGGAAATTTTTCAAAAAATGTCCCAAAATTACCCCAGTTTTTAACGACTTCATATAAATCGCAATTTTAAAAGGCCCTAAAGAGCTAGGAAGCTAAATTTTTTTACATTTGGATGCCATGAGATTGTAGCTTTCTAACAAGGTATAACTTATGTAGCTAACATAAATAGTACCCGATATATATGCGGGCATATCGGACATTTTTCGAAAAATGTCCCAAAATTACCCAAGTTTTTAACGACTTCATATAAATCGCAATTCTAAAGGCCCCTAAAGAGCTAGGAAGCTAAATTTTTTTACATTTGGATGCCATGAGATTGTAGCTTTCTAACAAGGTATAACTTATGTAGCTAACATAAATAGTACCCGATATA
>NW_027052583.1:0-10000 GCF_958450345.1 Calliphora vicina
AAATTTTTTTATATTTGGATGGCATGAGATTATAGCTTTCTAACAAAGTATAACTTAAGTAGCTAGCATAAATAGTACCCGATATATATGCGGGTATATCGGACATTTTTCGAAAAATTTCCCAAAATTACCCAGTCTTTAACGACTTCATATAAATCGCAATTTTAAAAGGCCCTAAAGAGCTAGAAAGCTAAATTTTTTTATATTTAGATGTCATGAGATTGTAGCTTTCTAACAAGGTATAACGTAGGTAGCTAGCATAAATAGAACCCGATATATATGCGGGTATATCGGACATTTTTCGAAAAATGTCCCAAAATTACCCCAGTTTTTAATGACTTCATATAAATCGCAATTCTAAAGGCCCCTAAAGTGCAAGGAAGCTAATTTTTTATATTTGGATTGCATGAGATTGTAGCTTTCTAACAAGTTATAACTTAAGTAGCTAGCATAAACAGTACCCGATATATATGCGGGTATACCGGACATTTTTCGAAAAATGTTACAAAATTACCCCAGTTTTTAACGACTTCATATAAATCGCAATTTTAAAAGGCCCTAAAGAGCTAGAAAGCTAATTTTTTTTATATTTAGATGGCATGAGATTGTAGCTTTCTAACAAGGTATAACGTAAGTAGCTAGCATAAATAGTACCCGATATATATGCGGGTGTATCGGACATTTTTCGAAAAATGTCCCAAAATTACCCCAGTTTTTAACGACTTCATATAAATCGCAATTCTAAAGGCCCTAAAGAGCTAGGAAGCTAAATTTTTATATTTGGATTGCATGAGATTGTAGCTTTGTAACAAGGTATAATTTAAGTAGCTAGCATAAACAGTACCCGATATATATGCGGGTATATCGGACATTTTTCGAAAAATGTCCCAAAATTACCCCAGTTTTTAACGACTTCATATAAATCGCAATTCTAAAGGCCCCTAAAGCGCTAGGAAGCTATATTTTTATATTTGGATTGCATGAGATTGTAGCTTTGTAACAAGGTATAATTTAAGTAGCTAGCATAAACAGTACCCGATATAAATGCGGGTATATCGGACATTTTTCGAAAAATGTCCCAAAATTACCCAGTTTTTAACGACTTCATATATTTGGATTGCATGAGATTGTAGCTTTCTAACACGGTATAACTTAAGTAGCTAGCATAAACAGTACCCGATATATATGCGGGTATATCGGACATTTTTCGAAAAATGTCCCAAAATTACCCAGTTTTTAACGACTTCATATAAATCGCAATTTTAAAAGGCCCTAAAGACTTAGGAAGCTAAATTTTTTTATATTTGGATGGCATGAGATTATAGCTTTCTAACAAAGTATAACTTAAGTAGCTAGCATAAATAGTACCCGATATATATGCGGGTATATCGGACATTTTTCGAAAAATTTCCCAAAATTACCCAGTTTTTAACGACTTCATATAAATCGCAATTTTAAAAGGCCCTAAAGAGCTAGAAAGCTAAATTTTTTTATATTTAGATGACATGAGATTGTAGCTTTCTAACAAGGTATAACTTAAGTAGCTAGCATAAATAGTACCCGATATATATGCGGTTATATCGGACATTTTTCGAAAAATGTCCCAAAATTACCCCAGTTTTTAATGACTTCATATAAATCGCAATTCTAAAGGCCCCTAAAGTGCAAGGAAGCTAATTTTTTATATTTGGATTGCATGAGATTGTAGCTTTCTAACAAGTTATAACTTAAGTAGCTAGCATAAACAGTACCCGATATATATGCGGGTATACCTGACATTTTTCGAAAAATGTTACAAAATTACCCCAGTTTTTAACGACTTCATATAAATCGCAATTTTAAAAGGCCCTAAAGAGCTAGGAAGCTAAATTTTTTTATATTTGGATGGCATGAGATTGTAGCTTTCTAACAGAGTATAACTCAAGTAGCTAGCATAAACAGTACCCGATATATATGCGGGTATATCGGACATTTTTCGAAAAATGTCCCAAAATTACCCAGTTTTCAACGACTTCATATAAATCGCAATTTTAAAAGGCCCTAAAGAGCTAGGAAGCTATATTTTTTTATATTTGGATGGCATGAGATTGTAGCTTTCTAACAAGGTATAACTTAAGTAGCTAGCACAAACAGTACCCGATATATATGCGGGTATACCGGACATTTTTCGAAAAATGTCCCAAAATTACCCCAGTTTTTAATGACTTCATATAAATCGCAATTCTAAAGGCCCCTAAAGTGCAAGGAAGCTAATTTTTTATATTTGGATTGCATGAGATTGTAGCTTTCTAACAAGGTATAACTTAAGTAGCTAGCATAAATAGTACCCGATATATACGCGGGTGTATCGGACATTTTTCGAAAAATGTCCCAAAATTACCCCAGTTTTTAACGACTTCATATAAATCGCAATTTTAAAAGGCCCTAAAGCGCTAGAAAGCTAAATTTTTATATTTGGATTGCATGAGATTGTAGCTTTGTAACAAGGTATAATTTAAGTAGCTAACATAAACAGTACCCGATATATATGCGGGTATATCGGACATTTTTCGAAAAATGTCCCAAAATTACCCCAGTTTTTAACGACTTCATATAAATCGCAATTCTAAAGGCCCCTAAAGTGCAAGGAAGCTAATTTTTTATATTTGGATTGCATGAGATTGTAGCTTTCTAACAAGGTATAACTTAAGTAGCTAGCATAAATAGTACCCGATATATACGCGGGTGTATCGGACATTTTTCGAAAAATGTCCCAAAATTACCCCAGTTTTTAACGACTTCATATAAATCGCAATTTTAAAAGGCCCTAAAGCGCTAGAAAGCTAAATTTTTATATTTGGATTCCATGAGATTGTAGCTTTGTAACAAGGTATAATTTAAGTAGCTAGCATAAACAGTACCCGATATATATGCGGGTATATCGACATTTTTCGAAAAATGTCCCAAAATTACCCAGTTTTTAACGACTTCATATATTTGGATTGAATGAGATTGTAGCTTTCTAACACGGTATAACTTAAGTAGCTAGCATAAACAGTACCCGATATATATGCGGGTATATCGGACATTTTTCGAAAAATGTCCCAAAATTACCCCAGTTTTTAACGACTTCATATAAATTGCAATTTTAAAAGGCCCTAAGAGCTAGGAAGCTAAATTTTTTTATAACTTTATAACTTAACTAGCTAGCATAAACAGTACCCGATATATATGCGGGTATATCGGACATTTTTCGAAAAATGTCCCAAAATTACCTAGTTTTTAACGACTTCATATAAATCGCAATTTTAAAAGGCCCTAAAGAGCTAGGAAGCTAAATTTTTTTATATTTGGATGGCATGAGATTATAGCTTTCTAACAAAGTATAACTTAAGTAGCTAGCATAAATAGTACCCGATATATATGCGGGTATATCGGACATTTTTCGAAAAATTTCCCAAAATTACCCAGTTTTTAACGACTTCATATAAATCGCAATTTTAAAAGGCCCTAAAGAGCTAGGAAGCTAAATTTTTTTATATTTGGATGGCATGAGATTGTAGCTTTCTAACAAGGTATAACTCAAGTAGCTAGCATAAACAGTACCCGATATATATGCGGGTATATCGGACATTTTTCGAAAAATGTCCCAAAATTACCCAGTTTTCCACGACTTCATATAAATCGCAATTTTAAAAGGCCCTAAAGAGCTAGGAAGCTATATTTTTTTATATTTGGATGGCATGAGATTGTAGCTTTCTAACAAGGTATAACTTAAGTAGCTAGCACAAACAATACCCGAAGCCAGTTTTTAACGACTTCATATAAATCGCAATTTTAAAAGGCCCTAAAGCGCTAGAAAGCTATATTTTTATATTTGGATTGCATGAGATTGTAGCTTTGTAACAAGGTATAATTTAAGTAGCTAGCATAAACAGTACCCGATATATATGCGGGTATATCGGACATTTTTCGAAAAATGTCCCAAAATTACCCCAGTTTTTAACGACTTCATATAAATCGCAATTCTAAAGGCCCCTAAAGTGCTAGGAAGCTATATTTTTTTATAACTTTATAACTTAACTAAAGGCCCCTAAAGTGCAAGGAAGCTAATTTTTTATATTTGGATTGCATGAGATTGTAGCTTTCTAACAAGTTATAACTTAAGTAGCTAGCATAAACAGTACCCGATATACATGCGGGTATACCGGACATTTTTCGAAAAATGTTACAAAATTACCCCAGTTTTTAACGACTTCATATAAATCGCAATTTTAAAAGGCCCTAAAGAGCTAGAAAGCTAATTTTTTTATATTTAGATGGCATGAGATTGTAGCTTTCTAACAAGGTATAACTTAAGTAGCTAGCATAAATAGTACCCGATATATATGCGGGTGTATCGGACATTTTTCGAAAAATGTCCCAAAATTACCCCAGTTTTTAACGACTTCATATAAATCGCAATTCTAAAGGCCCTAAAGAGCTAGGAAGCTAAATTTTTATATTTGGATTGCATGAGATTGTAGCTTTGTAACAAGGTATAATTTAAGTAGCTAGCATAAACAGTACCCGATATATATGCGGGTATATCGGACATTTTTCGAAAAATGTCCCAAAATTACCCCAGTTTTTAACGACTTCATATAAATCGCAATTCTAAAGGCCCCTAAAGCGCTAGGAAGCTATATTTTTATATTTGGATTGCATGAGATTGTAGCTTTGTAACAAGGTATAATTTAAGTAGCTAGCATAAACAGTACCCGATATATATGCGGGTATATCGGACATTTTTCGAAAAATGTCTCAAAATTACCCAGTTTTTAACGACTTCATATATTTGGATTGCATGAGATTGTAGCTTTCTAACACGGTATAACTTAAGTAGCTAGCATAAACAGTACCCGATATATATGCGGGTATATCGGACATTTTTCGAAAAATGTCCCAAAATTACCCAGTTTTTAACGACTTCATATAAATCGCAATTTTAAAAGGCCCTAAAGAGCTAGGAAGCTAAATTTTTTTATATTTGGATGGCATGAGATTATAGCTTTCTAACAAAGTATAACTTAAGTAGCTAGCATAAATAGTACCCGATATATATGCGGGTATATCGGACATTTTTCGAAAAATTTCCCAAAATTACCCAGTTTTTAACGACTTCATATAAATCGCAATTTTAAAAGGCCCTAAAGAGCTAGAAAGCTAAATTTTTTTATATTTAGATGACATGAGATTGTAGCTTTCTAACAAGGTATAACTTAAGTAGCTAGCATAAATAGTACCCGATATATATGCGGGTATATCGGACATTTTTCGAAAAATGTCCCAAAATTACCCCAGTTTTTAATGACTTCATATAAATCGCAATTCTAAAGGCCCCTAAAGTGCTAGGAAGCTAATTTTTTTATATTTGAATGTCATGAGATTGTAGCTTTCTAACAAAGTATAACTTAAGTAGCTAGCATAAACAGTACCCGATATATATGCGGGTATATCGGACATTTTTCGAAAAATGTCCCAAAATTACCCAGTTTTTAACGACTTCATATATTTTGATTGCATGAGATTGTAGCTTTGTAACAAGGTATAACTTAAGTAGCTAGCATAAACAGTACCCGATATATATGCGGGTATACCGGACATTTTTCGAAAAATGTTACAAAATTACCCCAGTTTTTAACGACTTCATATAAATCGCAATTTTAAAAGGCCCTAAAGAGCTAGGAAGCTAAATTTTTTTATATTTGGATGGCATGAGATTGTAGCTTTCTAACAAAGTATAACTCAAGTAGCTAGCATAAACAGTACCCGATATATATGCGGGTATATCGGACATTTTTCGAAAAATGTCCCAAAATTACCCAGTTTTCAACGACTTCATATAAATCGCAATTTTAAAAGGCCCTAAAGAGCTAGGAAGCTATATTTTTTTATGTTTGGATGGCATGAGATTGTAGCTTTCTAACAAGGTATAACTTAAGTAGCTAGCACAAACAGTACCCGATATATGTATATGCGGGTATACCGGACATTTTTCGAAAAATGTCCCAAAATTACCCCAGTTTTTAATGACTTCATATAAATCGCAATTCTAAAGGCCCCTAAAGTGCAAGGAAGCTAATTTTCTATATTTGGATTGCATGACATTGTAGCTTTCTAACAAGGTATAACTTAAGTAACTAGCATAAATAGTACCCGATATATACGCGGTTGTATCGGACATTTTCGAAAAATGTCCCAAAATTACCCCAGTTTTTAACGACTTCATATAAATCGCAATTTTAAAAGGCCCTAAAGCGCTAGAAAGCTAAATTTTTATATTTGGATTGCATGAGATTGTAGCTTTGTAACAAGGTATAATTTAAGTAGCTAACATAAACAGTACCCGATATATATGCGGGTATATCGGACATTTTTCGAAAAATGTCCCAAAATTACCCCAGTTTTTAACGACTTCATATAAATCGCAATTCTAAAGGCCCCTAAAGTGCTAGGAAGCTATATTTTTATATTTGGATTCCATGAGATTGTAGCTTTGTAACAAGGTATAATTTAAGTAGCTAGCATAAACAGTACCCGATATATATGCGGGTATATCGGACATTTTTCGAAAAATGTCCCAAAATTACCCAGTTTTTAACGACTTCATATATTTGGATTGAATGAGATTGTAGCTTTCTAACACGGTATAACTTAAGTAGCTAGCATAAACAGTACCCGATATATATGCGGGTATATCGGACATTTTTCGAAAAATGTCCCAAAATTACCCCAGTTTTTAATGACTTCATATAAATCGCAATTCTAAAGGCCCCTAAAGTGCTAGGAAGCTAATTTTTTTATATTTGAATGTCATGAGATTGTAGCTTTCTAACAAAGTATAACTTAAGTAGCTAGCATAAACAGTACCCGATATATATGCGGGTATATCGGACATTTTTCGAAAAATGTCCCAAAATTACCCAGTTTTTAACGACTTCATATATTTTGATTGCATGAGATTGTAGCTTTGTAACAAGGTATAACTTAAGTAGCTAGCATAAACAGTACCCGATATATATGCGGGTATACCGGACATTTTTCGAAAAATGTTACAAAATTACCCCAGTTTTTAACGACTTCATATAAATCGCAATTTTAAAAGGCCCTAAAGAGCTAGGAAGCTAAATTTTTTTATATTTGGATGGCATGAGATTGTAGCTTTCTAACAAAGTATAACTCAAGTAGCTAGCATAAACAGTACCCGATATATATGCGGGTATATCGGACATTTTTCGAAAAATGTCCCAAAATTACCCAGTTTTCAACGACTTCATATAAATCGCAATTTTAAAAGGCCCTAAAGAGCTAGGAAGCTATATTTTTTATGTTTGGATGGCATGAGATTGTAGCTTTCTAACAAGGTATAACTTAAGTAGCTAGCACAAACAGTACCCGATATACAGTGGTGGCCAGGTAATTAAGACAAAAATTGTTTGCTAAATTCCATGTAATTGTCAATTATTTTTTCAAATATTTCCACAAATATGTATGCATGAGGACTGTTTTAACACACAAGTGTGTTTTATTCGACTGTATCAATTCATACATATTCACCACGAACTCATAAGATTTTTGTACAACTTGACCAAAATTTTTTTTTTTTAAATAAACATATTTTCTCACATTTATATCATTATATTTTTATTATTATAAAATATTCGGACCAAATTTCGTATTTTTAGTTCCATTAGTTTCGGTCATATCATGTTATTAACAGCGGATGTTCGCTGAGGTGGGTCAACGTATTTCCACATATCTTTGTCCATATGTGTTTTACCGATTTTTCCAAACATTTTTCAGAAACAAGAAACATTAATAATAAATTTCATACCCTTAGAGGTTCTTTTATTTTGGCTCTATAGCACTTAAAATTCAGTTGATGAAAAAAATTCAAGTATTTGTCTTAAATTGGTGGCCACCACTGTATATGCGGGTATACCGGACATTTTTCGAAAAATGTCCCAAAATTACCCCAGTTTTTAATGACTTCATATAAATCGCAATTCTAAAGGCCCCTAAAGTGCAAGGAAGCTAATTTTTTATATTTGGATTGCATGACATTGTAGCTTTCTAACAAGGTATAACTTAAGTAGCTAGCATAAATAGTACCCGATATATACGCGGGTGTATCGGACATTTTTCGAAAAATGTCCCAAAATTACCCCAGTTTTTAACGACTTCATATAAATCGCAATTTTAAAAGGCCCTAAAGCGCTAGAAAGCTAAATTTTTATATTTGGATTGCATGAGATTGTAGCTTTGTAACAAGGTATAATTTAAGTAGCTAACATAAACAGTACCCGATATATATGCGGGTATATCGGACATTTTTCGAAAAATGTCCCAAAATTACCCCAGTTTTTAACGACTTCATATAAATCGCAATTCTAAAGGCCCCTAAAGTGCTAGGAAGCTATATTTTTATATTTGGATTCCATGAGATTGTAGCTTTGTAACAAGGTATAATCTAAGTAGCTAGCATAAACAGTACCCGATATATATGCGGGTATATCGGACATTTTTCGAAAAATGTCCCAAAATTACCCAGTTTTTAACGACTTCATATATTTGGATTGAATGAGATTGTAGCTTTCTAACACGGTATAACTTAAGTAGCTAGCATAAACAGTACCCGATATATATGCGGGTATATCGGACATTTTTCGAAAAATGTCCCAAAATTACCCAGTTTTTAACGACTTCATATAAATCGCAATTTTAAAAGGCCCTAAAGAGCTAGGAAGCTAAATTTTTTTATATTTGGATGGCATGAGATTATAGCTTTCTAACAAAGTATAACTTAAGTAGCTAGCATAAATAGTACCCGATATATATGCGGGTATATCGGACATTTTTCGAAAAATTTCCCAAAATTACCCAGTTTTTAACGACTTCATATAAATCGCAATTTTAAAAGGCCCTAAAGAGCTAGAAAGCTAAATTTTTTTATATTTAGATGACATGAGATTGTAGCTTTCTAACACGGTATAACTTAAGTAGCTAGCATAAACAGTACCCGATATATATGCGGGTATATCGGACATTTTTCGAAAAATGTCCCAAAATTACCCAGTTTTTAACGACTTCATATAAATCGCAATTTTAAAAGGCCCTAAAGAGCTAGGAAGCTAAATTTTTTTATATTTGGATGGCATGAGATTATAGCTTTCTAACACGGTATAACTTAAGTAGCTAGCATAAACAGTACCCGATATATATGAGGGTATATCGGACATTTTTCGAAAAATGTCCCAAAATTACCCAGTTTTTAACGACTTCATATAAATCGCAATTTTAAAAGGCCCTAAAGTGCTGGGAAGCTAATTTTTTTATATTTGGATTGCAGGAGATTGTAGCTTTCTAACACGGTATAACTTAAGTAGCTAGCATAAACAGTACCCGATATATATGCGGGTATATCGGACATTTTTCGAAAAATGTCCCAAAATTACCCAGTTTTCAACGACTTCATATAAATCGCAATTTTAAAAGGCCCTAAAGAGCTAGGAAGCTATATTTTTATACCCTTCAGCTTCGTGAGAAGGGTATATATAAGTTTGTCATTCCGTTTGTAATTTCTACATTTTTCATTTCCGACCCTATAAAGTATATATATTCTGGATCCTTATAGATAGCGGAGTCGATTAAGCCATGTCCGTCCGTCTGTCTGTCTGTCTGTCTGTCTGTCTGTCTTTCTTTCTGTCTGTCTGTCTGTCTGTCTGTCTGTCTGTTCTCACATTTATATCATTATATTTTTATTATTATAAAATATTCGGACCAAATTTCGTATTTTTAGTTCCATTAGTTTCGGTCATATCATGTTATTAACAGCGGATGTTCGCTGAGGTGGGTCAACGTATTTCCACATATCTTTGTCCATATGTGTTTTACCGATTTTTCCAAACATTTTTCAGAAACAAGAAACATTAATAATAAATTTCATACCCTTAGAGGTTCTTTTATTTTGGCTCTATAG